>NC_044033.1:70920595-71028218 GCF_901765095.1 Microcaecilia unicolor
TATACTATTGCTATTTATGTAAATCGGTTATCATTCGGCATACAGTATTTTGCTTATTTCCTTTGCCAACCTCTGACTCTTGATGGACTGATTATGATGGTGCATGCCTAGAATAAAGACATGAAAGATCCAAGTTTGTACACCACAAGTACGTCTTCAAGATCTATCCAGGACCAAATGATGTTTGATCCCCCAAGGTTGTGGCAATAATCTTACACCTTGCAAACTACTGGACCACAAGTCTTGGGTCCATGTGAAAGATATACGTGTTTACTCAGCCGCAGAACCAGATGTTACCAGCCTAACCATCTCAAGATCGCCCACTTCCTTCAGCAGGCCAGCCTGAAAATCCAGCCCTGTTAGATCTTCCAGATCTCCGTCCAGATTCTTCAACGCTTCCACCGCCTCAACCATGATCGATGAAGAGACTTTAGAACTGATACTTAATTTGAGAATTACTGTTGTTGTTTATGGACATTATAGATTCATATTTTGTTTTATTTTCAGTTTAGCAGTAATCCTGTCTATATATTGAAAAGGTTTTATTTTTATTTTCCTATTATTCCTTTGTTGTTCTAATTGTTTTTCTAAGACTTTCCCCGTTATTTCTGTTTATGTAATTTAAAATTGAAGTTGATTGCTCAGATACAAGGGTAACATCAAACCCTAATACTGGCTATGATATCATAATGTAGGTATAAACCCTGTTAGTATCAACCACATATGCAATTGTTTAACTTTGGTGTAGGCTTATTTAAGCTGCATGTCTTTCTGTAGGTTTGACTGAGCTCCAAGTGGGGTAACGGATATATGAAATGCTTCCCATACTTCCAGGTCATTATGCATATGTTAAAATCCATGCATGACCTTTGTTAATATAAATTTTCCTAGGATTGACCATTTTTTGCTGTATGAGGCAACCTCATATTTGCTATCCATTTTTTAGTGCACATGATTGGATGCTAATGATGAGTAATAGTAAGGTCCAGTACTAACCATATATTTGTTGAGCCCATAACAATGCTTAATCAAAACCACTATTCCTTCCCAAGACCACTGAGATAGATACATTAGATTATCTCCCCATGTACTATGCAACAGATACAATAGAAGTCATAGCAAGACCTGAAAGTGTTTATTAGTATGATCCACCTGAAATTGCTATTACCCACATACCTCCTAGCAATTTGTAAGACCAAAACTCCCCCTCTCGTTTGATAGCTTGCCGCCTTCTGGAATGGATGATGACAAGCTTGACGAGCTTTGTGTCACCCTCTCCAGAGGGGGTGACAAGTGGGGAATGTATAATTATACTACAGCAAGAGGCCCTCACTGGATGCCCACCGGAAGGGTGGAAGGCCAGATTTTAGGACTCAGGCTGTAAAAATACCAGCTAGGTTTAAAAATCTATGACTGGCTGAGCAAGGACTTGCTTTTCCTGCAAGTTAATATGCGTTCTAGTTTAAGATCTATCCACTGGAATAGTGGTGGGCCAAGCTACATAGCTTTGTACAGCTGAAAAGCACTGACTAGGCCTGATAACCTACTAATGGCCTATAGATGAGTCTTAACAAAATCAGGTACAAATTGAATGTAGCACTTATTAAAATGGAGTTTGTCTTTCTATAAGATGAAATAGAAAAAGGGGAAGTGAAACTGATATGCTAAGAATAAGATGTTCTGGCAGAGGAGAAAACATGTTGACAAAAGAGGAAATTGCGAAATAACTTGCAATAGCTAGAACGGAAAGAGTTGGGTACAGATGTACAGATGGCCGGATATGAAAGTATGATCTAAGAAATTGAGAAATATTTGAAAAAAATAGGTCCCAAAATAGGTCCTGCCATAGACTTCTATTGAGAGATGAGAGTATAAAAGAAGGGTGATTTGGGCTTAATTTCGGAGTCCGTCCCCAACGCCTCGGAAGCAGCAGAGCTCCGGTCAGCTGAATTCAGAATTTGTCTGATGAATGTACCTGATTAAAATCTGATATGCAAATAAACTCTTCATTCTAAATGATGGTTTGTGGGCTTCACTTAATGATGAAAGGCTGTAAGTACAAATGCTTTTGTTGCATCCAGCAGCTATCTTTCACTGCATTGTATAACTTGTAATCTGATTCCAGTTTGTCATAAGGCTGGTACCTTTTCCTTAGACCTAGCGTCTCTCTCAGTGGCAATTTCTCTTAGAACTTCACAACCCTCTGATTACCCCAGTACTAGTGCTATTTAGAGATGGAGTCAGATTAAGGTCACTCTAGCCTTCTTGGGGGGGCTTGGGACCCCTCTATTCCCAACACTAGCTAATAGCCATTCCTATCCATGCACATAATTCTTGACTTGAATTTTGATCTAGTTTTTGATTTAACGTCATCCCTCATACACCCAGGAAAGCAGAAATCCTTTAGGTCAAAGAAGCTATTAATTAAATGACTTGCATTCCATTACGTAGCTATACACAGCTTCTTATTTTCAACTTTCACCCCCCCCCCCCCCCCCCCCCCCAATCTCCTCTCCCTTTAATTATTTTACTGCATTTCTTATAGGACGTTTTCAGAGTTTTAACAATTTTGCAGGGCTGGGTCAGATAAAGCACTCTTTCTAATGTTAAAAATGTTTTGAGGTATTTTTGTAATGTACCATGTCTTAATGCTAAAACATAGTCTATGAAAAAAAAAGATACACAAACATTGTGGAAAAAGGATAAGCATATAAAGATTATTACCTGATACAAGATGCTTCTCAGACAGCATTATCTTTGTAACTGGACTGCGATGAACTGTGAAAGTTTGGAAAAGCTGGGGGCCAGATCCGACTGTTTCAGGGTGCTGTACAATCACTCTTACAGCTCCAGAACTGGTACCATATGCAATCTCAATCCAATTACCACTCACACCTACAAAAACAGAAGTACATTTAAATAGGGATGTTCAGTCCAACTCTATGAAGGCCTATTTGTTTATTTAGATTTTGCTCACACCTTTTTAGTAGCGGTTCAAGATAAGTTATATTCACCTTCAGTAGGTATTTACTTATCCTCAGAGGGTGGGCAACCTGCAGCTGCTGGCCAAACATGGCCCTAAACCATTTGAAATATACACAGAATATAGCAGTAAACAGAGGTTTGGTGATTTTAAATACTGTATTTCACAAATATTTGCAGAACAGTCACTCTAGCAGTTGTTTCCATCACTTTTAGTGAAATTTATCTCGGAAGGTCTAGTTTTGTGCATTTCCATTTCTGACATTTCATAATGTTGCAGTCCACCAGGCACAGTACTGACATTTAATGTGACCCTCTGTGTATAAACATTGCCTCCCCCTGATCTAATAGGTCTACTGATAAACACTAACACTCATTAATTTGAGATGGCATAGTTAGTAAACAGGCCCTACCTGAGAACTGATGGGGTTTCTGTTTATTTAAAATATATTAAATCACATTAATGTGCATTAAACGGTTAACGCACTTTAGCAAATAAACCTATAAGAAGTTTGTACCTGAGGTAACAGAGGTTTAAGTGACTTGCCCAAGGTCACAAGAAACATCACTTGGATTTGAAACCCAGCTTCCTTAGTTTTCAGCCTGCTACTTTAACCACTAGGCTTCTCCTCTACTCTTAACACCGGAAGGTTGTTTTTCATCTTACACTAAGAAAGAAGAGTCTTCCAGTTAGGTAATAAAATACTTATTTATCCAATGCAGGCAATGGTTTCAGTTTAAACTGGTCAATCAACCTAAAATGTGCAGTACACTTTTCTCTTCGCGAGCATGAGGCCTGGGAAAAAATGTTGGTAGAACTAATAGCTGGTTAAGATGGAATTCCGACACTGTCTTGGGAAGGAACTTTGGATGGGTACACAAAACCACTGTACTGTTGAAAAATTTAGTGTAAAGTGGATCAGTTACTAGAGCCTGAAGCTCACAAACTGGAAGCTGAAGTTACCACCAACAAAAACAAGATCTTCCAGGTCAGGTACTTCAGCTGACAGGTGTAAATGGCTTAAAAAGAGTTTGTATCAGCTGGATAAGAACAGCACTGCAAGTCTCATGACACTGCAGAAGGCTTCAACAGAAGAAAACCCTGCATAAAGCAAACAATTAAAGGCTACATAGAGAAAGGTTTATCCTCTAGATCAGGGGTGGGCAGCCTTGGTGCTCAAGGGCACAATTCAGTCAGGTTTCAGGATTTTCACAAAGAATATGAATGAGATCTATTACATGCAAAGCCTCAGGTAAAGAAAGAAAATTGTGGAACTGTTACTGGATTTAGAAATTATATTAGTGTAACCAGTTAAACGATTAAGAAACTCATTAGTAAATAAATGAATATTTATTGGAGAAATCCTGAAAACCTGGCTGGGTTGCAGCCCTCAAGGACTGAAGTTGCCCACCCCTGCTCCTGAAGAATTTGAAAGGGCATTCTCTTTGTCAGACTGGACTGACCCATCCACCAGAACAGTGAGTCCCATAGACATCTAGTGACAGAAACTATGTCTCGAAGATGTCCAGTGGCCCAAGTCCACTGCATGGATAGGTTCATTGAGCTTGCTTCAAATGGAAATGTCCCAAGGATGTTACATTTACTGAAGATCATGTGACCAACACTTTCAACATTCACTCAGCTGATACTCTGAATGTCTCCATTTATAGGGAAGATGCTTAAGTTGTACCTAGCAGGGCTCCTAAGAATTCCAATTGTTTTGGGTTTAAATGAGATTTGGGATAATTTATGATTAACCCTACTAACCTTAGCACCTGAATGGTTAACCACACTGATCCTCTTGCTCTTTCCTGAGATGTGCGCTTTAAAAGCCACAAATATTCTGCAATGACCTCTAGGCATTTTGTAAACGGTAGTACGTAGTATTGGTAGTAGTGTTTCCCTATGACAAATCTTAGATACGTCCTGTGAATTGGATGTATCCATATGTTGGTATAAACATCATTTAAGTCCAGAGAACACAACCAGTCCCCTTTTTTTGGAGAAGTGGAATTAGGAAGTCAAGGGAACCCATCCTAAACTTTTGTATGATGGGACATTTCTTCAGGGCCCATAGGTCTAGGAAGGAGCTGAATCCTCCTACCATCTTTGTGATCAGGAAACACTGGGAAAAATCCCTGCCCTCTTTCTCCTGGTGGAACAGGTTCTTCACATTGTCTTCTAAGAAGGAAGAGAGTTCCTTTGTATTTCCTGATTCTGAGTTTGATGCTTTCAAACAGTTGAAGATGGTATCCTATACAGACTATTTTGACAACCCACAAGTCTGAGACTACAAGGAGCCATTGGTCTGTCAAAATGTTTAGCCTCCCTCCTACCAGAAAGTTGTCCAGAAGGAATACAGGAACTGAAACTATGTTCTACTGGAGGCACTCAATACCCCATCCCTGGTTTTGGCTGCAGAGCTGGTTGGGGTTTCTGGGCTCTTAGTAGTCTCTCACGAGAACGAGATCCCGGTCTAGTCTGGAAAGAGCAGGATGGTGGATACCTGTGTCTTTGAGAGTAGTAGGATCTGTTATCCACCAGTTTGTTAACACCTGGAAGAGGAGGCCAGGTTGGAAGTGGGCTTGAAGAGGGTCTTAAGTGTGTCAACATGCGCTTGATAAGGGTAGCAGCTTTTTGTTCCTTATTCCCCAAAGAGATTCTCTCCATGGCATGGCATGCCAGCAAGCTTTTACTACTACTACTACTTATTTCTATAGTGCTATTAGACGTAAGCAGAGCTGTACACTGGAAGAGACAGTCCCTGCTTGACAGAGCTTACAATCTAATTAGGACAAAGAAGAGATAAGGGAAATACTAAGGTGGGAATGATAAAACATGGGTATTGAAGAAGTGAGTAAGGGTTAGAGTTAAAAGCAGTATCAAAAAGGTGGGCTTGTAGCCTAGATTTGAAGACGGCCAGAGATGGAGCTTGACGTACCAGCTCAGGAAGTCTATTCCAGGCATATGGTGCAGCAAGATAAAAGGAACAGAGTCTGAAGTTAGCAGTGGAGGAGAAGGGTGCAGATAAGAGAGATTTACCCAGTGAATGGAGTTCCCAGAGAGGAGTGTAGGGAGAGAAAGAGTGGAGAGGTACTGAGGAGCTGCAGAGTGAATGCACTTGTAAATCAATAAGAGGAGTTTGAACTGTATGCAGAAACGGATTGGGAGCCAATGAAATGACTTGAGGAGAGAGTTAATATGAGCATAGCGACACTGGCGGAATATAAGTCATGCAGTACAATTTTGACTACATTGGAGAAATTTCTTCCCATTCCATTATCGCTGAAGGACGTCCTAATTTTGGGCCCTCCCTAGTACTGCATAAAACACACCTCCAACATGCTCCCTTGCTATTTGGATGAACTGCAGTGTAAAGCATCCAAATTTTGCCTTTTGAAAATCGCAACTTGGACATTTGCTACAGATGGACTTTTTTTGGCCATTTTGAAATGTCAATCTGCTTGAAAATGAGTGCCACAGAAAGCTGTCAATTAATATCATCTTTGACTCATGTAAGTGTCATGTAACTCTAGGTGACAGTTTACAGAATTGCCTCAATAGCATCATTTTAGCTGGTCATCCTATTTATCAAGGCTTCATATATTCATTACTACTCTGATCTTCTCATGGTAACCTTCTTTTGAATATCTAGAACCTTTCCTCTGGAGGAGCTTAGGCTACAGGATAGATATTTAAAATTTAAATCTTGTCCGAGGACATTTTTTGTAATTTAGCTTTCCCAATCTAAATTGGAGTCAACAGATCTGCTCTTAAAGGAGAAGGCCATGCAGCCTGCTACTTTCCCTTGGTGCTGTGCCTTTTCTTTCTTGCCCCACATCATCTTTTCTCTCTTGTTCTGTGTTGTCTTTGTGTACATACTTAATTTTTAATTTTTTAATTGCTGTTATATTTGAAGGGTGGTTATCAAGCTATTAAAAGTTTAAAAGTAACTGAAGAAACAGTGCATTTTAAGCCTGTAAAATGTATTAGATATGTTCCTGTTTTAATTATGTCCTGAAGTGTATTTCTCCTATTTGGCCAGCAGGTGGTGTTTCTTTGCTGTAAAGCTATTATAGGGAACTGAATGTTCTTTTTCTTTAACACAAGCAGGAAGCAAGCAGCAGCATACTTTTAAAACTTGTTGACTGGGCTCGGATTTGTCTAGAGTTTGAAAAATTACCCAGTAGTACTGGCTGTTGCTTCAGTTTCAGCCCGGGAGAAGAGAGAGATCTCTTTGCTGAAGCTCTGTGAACAGCTGTATGCCCTGATATCCCCAGGTACTTTCTAGGAAGTAAGCAAATGTTTAGTTAGCATTATAATTTATCCATAATTCAGTTACCTATTATTGTTTGCTGATTGCACTTTTTTTAAAATTGTTCCAGTGTGACAATAAACCTGTTTAGTTTGTCGATTCTGCCTGTCTGGACTGATAAAAAATCCTGATGGTTGTGTGTGGGTCTGTGAGTGCTTTCTGGGAACTGTGGGACCACTGAGAGTGTGGCTGCGAGATAACCCCAGGCGGGTAGATAGGCATTTCGTGACAGTAACATGTTATGAATGTATAGACTGAGTGCCATGCCGCAGTGTTGCAAATCTCCATGGAGGCTGACTTTAGATGAAACATCAATACTACACCTGTAATACAATGAACTTTGATGTGCCCTTCCAAACTTGGGTCTGCCTGTGCATAACAGAATGGGATGCAATTTGTCATTCAGTTATACAGTGTGTGCTTGGTACAGCAATTGCAAGTCTATTAGCATTAAAGAAACAAAACATTGTGTGGACTTTCTAAGGACTTCAGTTCACTCCAGGGCTCAAGGTCCCCTTTTCTAAAGTCTGCTAAAGTTTTGCACTTATCACACATTCAATGCAAAAATTACCAAAGGGTAAATGCAAAGCCTGTGCACTAATTGTTGGGAATGTTTCCAGCATATTCTCATACAGTTAACACACAAAACAACTCTTTAAAGAAAGGGAACGGGGATAGGATTTGATATATCACTTTTCTGTGTTTACAATCAAAGCAGTTTACATATTATATACAGGTACTTGGTTCTGTACCTGGGGCAATAGAAGGTTAAGTGATTTGCCCAGAATCACAAAGAGCTGCAGTAGAAATCGATCCCTTGGTTCTCAGGCCACTAGGTTACTCCTCTCCTTTGGAAGCTCTTACTGTCTCCAGTTTAGGAGGCGATAAGTGCATCAACACTCAATGCAAGTAAAAGCACACAGTAAAATACCATACACTATATGGAATGCACAGTCCATGTCCATTCACGACTATAACAGGCTATGCAGTTAAGAGTATAAATTAGAATGTGATGTCATGTTAGAATGGTAACTTTTTACAGCACTTATGCACTACTACATGGCAGTTGCACCTTGTATCTTGCAAATTAAATCCTGAAAGAAGTTCTGTATCCTTAATTCACAAATTTTGAAAAATATTGTAGAAAAATGCCATACCAAAGGTGAACAAAACCAAAAGTGGGGAATTTGACTTATTTATACTATAAGAGAGAGGGATATCAACTGCATAATCCTGCCAAATTTTAGCCTCAGTTATGGACTAATTACATCCCTAAAACATGAGAAACATGTATCAATATAAAAAAAAAATTAACCCAAAATTCAAAATACCTCACTAAGTACCTTTTAGGCACTTTGCAGATTTTTAGTTGTAGAACATGAAAAACATCAAAGTTGTGAAAAAATAGCATAGCCTATTCTACTGACCCAAAACTTTCAAAATGAAAGTTGCCCAAATTAACCCCTTCAAACTTGTATAGCTTTTATCTGTTATTTGTAACCCTACATTTTGGGTAACTTTTTGCTCAGTGAGTCAGAAAAGCGAATGCTACATACCTGTAGAAGGTATTCTCCGAGGACAGCAGGCTGATTGTTCTCACTGATGGGTGACGTCCACGGCAGCCCCTCCAATCGGAAACTTCACTAGCAAAGGCCTTTGCTAGTCCTCGCGCGCTCATGCGCACCGCGCATGCGCGGCCGTCTTCCCGCCCGAACCGGCTCATGTTCGTCAGTTCCATATGTAGCAAAACAAAGCAAGGGAAGACACAACTCCAAAGGGGAGGTGGGCGGGTTTGTGAGAACAATCAGCCTGCTGTCCTCGGAGAATACCTTCTACAGGTATGTAGCATTCGCTTTCTCCGAGGACAAGCAGGCTGCTTGTTCTCACTGATGGGGTATCCCTAGCCCCCAGGCTCACTCAAAACAACAACCATGGTCAATTGGGCCTCGCAACGGCGAGGACATAACTGAGATTGACCTAAAAATTTACCAACTAACTGAGAGTGCAGCCTGGAACAGAACAAACAGGGCCCTCGGGGGGTGGAGTTGGATCCTAAAGCCCAAACAGGTTCTGAAGAACTGACTGCCCGAACCGACTGTCGCGTCGGGTATCCTGCTGCAGGCAGTAATGAGTGAATGTGTGGACAGATGACCACGTCGCAGCTTTGCAAATTTCTTCAATAGAGGCTGACTTCAAGTGGGCTACCGACGCTGCCATGGCTCTAACATTATGAGCCGTGACATGACCCTCAAGAGCCAGCCCAGCCTGGGCGTAAGTGAAGGAAATGTAATCTGCTAGCCAATTGGATATGGTGCGTTTCCCCACAGCCACTCCCCTCCTATTGGGATCAAAAGAAACAAACAATTGGGCGGACTGTCTGTTGGGCTGTGTCCGCTCCAAATAGAAGGCCAATGCTCTCTTGCAGTCCAATGTGTGCAGCTGACGTTCAGCAGGGCAGGAATGAGGACGGGGAAAGAATGTTGGCAAGAAAATTGACTGGTTCAGATGGAACTCCGACACGACCTTTGGCAAGAACTTAGGGTGAGTGCGGAGGACTACTCTGTTATGATGAAATTTGGTGTAAGGGGCCTGGGCTACCAGGGCCTGAAGCTCACTGACTCTACGAGCTGAAGTAACTGCCACCAAGAAAATGACCTTCCAGGTCAAGTACTTCAGATGGCAGGAATTCAGTGGCTCAAAAGGAGGTTTCATCAGCTGGGTGAGAACGACATTGAGATCCCATGACACTGGAGGAGGCTTGACAGGGGGCTTTGACAACAGCAAACCTCTCATGAAGCGAAAAACTAAAGGCTGTCCTGAGATCGGCTTACCTTCCACACGGTAATGGTATGCACTGATTGCACTAAGGTGAACCCTTACAGAGTTGGTCTTGAGACCAGACTCAGACAAGTGCAGAAGGTATTCAAGCAGGGTCTGTGTAGGACAAGAGCGAGGATCTAGGGCCTTGCTGTCACACCAGACGGCAAACCTCCTCCACAGAAAGAAGTAACTCCTCTTGGTGGAATCTTTCCTGGAAGCAAGCAAGATACGGGAGACACCCTCTGACAGACCCATAGAGGCAAAGTCTACGCTCTCAACATCCAGACCGTGAGAGCCAGGGACCGGAGGTTGGGATGCAGAAGCGCCCCTTCGTCCTGCGTGATGAGGGTCGGAAAACACTCCAATCTCCACGGTTCTTCGGAGGACAACTCCAGAAGAAGAGGGAACCAGATCTGACGCGGCCAAAAAGGAGCAATCAGAATCATGGTGCCTCGGTCTTGCTTGAGTTTCAACAAAGTCTTCCCCACCAGAGGTATGGGAGGATAAGCATATAGCAGACCCCCCCCAGTCCAGGAGGAAGGCATCCGATGCCAGTCTGCCGTGGGCCTGAAGCCTGGAACAGAACTGAGGGACTTTGTGGTTGGCTCGAGATGCGAAGAGATCTACCAAGGGGGTGCCCCACACCTGGAAGATCTGTCGCACTACACGGGAATTGAGCGACCACTCGTGAGGTTGCATAATCCTGCTCAACCTGTCGGCCAGACTGTTGTTTACGCCTGCCAGGTATGTGGCTTGGAGCAACATGCCGTGACGGCGAGCCCAGAGCCACATGCTGACGGCTTCCTGACACAGGGGGCGAGATCCGGTGCCCCCCTGCTTGTTGACGAAGTACATGGCAACCTGGTTGTCTGTCTGAATTTGGATAATTTGATGGGACAGCCGATCTCAAAGCCTTCAGAGCGTTCCAGATCGCTCGTAACTCCAGAAGATTGATCTGCAGATCGTGTTCCTGGAGGGACCAGCTTCCTTGGGTGTGAAGCCCATCGACATGAGCTCCCCACCCCAGGAGAGACGCATCCGTGGTCAGCACTTTTTGAGGCTGAGGAATTTGGAAGGGACGTCCCAGAGTCAGATTGGACCAAATCGTCCACCAATACAGGGATTCGAGAAAACTCGTGGACAGGTGGATTACGTCTTCTAGATCCCCAGCAGCCTGGAACCACTAGGAAGCTAGGGTCCATTGAGCAGATCTCATGTGAAGGCGGGCCATGGGAGTCACATGGACTGTGGAGGCCATGTGGCCTAGCAATCTCAACATCTGCCGAGCTGTGATCTGCTGGGACGCTCGCACCCGCGAGACGAGGGACAACAAGTTGTTGGCTCTCGTCTCTGGGAGATAGGCGCGAGCCGTCCGAGAATCCAGCAGAGCTCCTATGAATTCGAGTCTCTGCACTGGGAGAAGATGGGACTTTGGATAATTTATCACAAACCCCAGTAGCTCCAGGAGGCGAATAGTCATCTGCATGGACTGCAGGGCTCCTGCCTCGGATGTGTTCTTCACCAGCCAATCGTCGAGATATGGGAACACGTGCACCCCCAGCCTGCGAAGTGCCGCTGCTACTACAGCCAAGCACTTTGTGAACACCCTGGGCGCAGAGGCGAGCCCAAAGGGTAGCACACAGTACTGGAAGTGACGTGTGCCCAGCTGAAATCGCAGATAATGTCTGTGAGCTGGCAGTATCGGGATGTGTGTAGGCATCCTTCAAGTCCAGAGAGCATAGCCAATCGTTTTGCTAAATCATGGGGAGAAGGGTGCCCAGGGAAAGCATCCTGAACTTTTCTTTGACCAGATATTTGTTCAGGGCCCTTAGGTCTAGGATGGGACGCATCCCCCTGTTTTCTTTTCCACAAGGAAGTACCTGGAATAGAATCCCAGCCCTTCTTGCCCGGATGGCACGGGCTCGACCGCATTGGCGCTGAGAAGGGCGGAGAGTTCCTCTGCAAGTACCTGCTTGTGCTGGAAGCTGTAAGACTGAGCTCCCGGTGGACAATTTGGAGGTTTTGAGGCCAAATTGAGGGTGTATCCTTGCCGGACTATTTGGAGAACCCACTGATCGGAGGTTATGAGAGGCCACCTTTGGTGAAAAGCTTTCAACCTCCCTCTGACTGGCAGGTCGCCCGGCACTGACACTTGGATGTCGGCTATGCTCTGCTGGAGCCAGTCAAAAGCTCGTCCCTTGCTTTTGCTGGGGAGCCGAGGGGCCTTGCTGAGGCGCATGCTGCTGACGAGAGCGAGCGCGCTGGGGCTTAGCCTGGGCCGCAAGCTGTCGAGAAGGAGGGTTGTACCTACGCTTGCCAGCAGAGTAGGGAACAGTCTTCCTTCCCCCCAAAAATCTTCTACCTGTAGAGGTAGAGGCTGAAGGCTGCTGGCGGGAGAACTTGTCGAATGCGGTGTCCCGCTGGTGGAGCTGCTACCACCTGTTCGACTTTCTCTCCAAAAATGTTATCCGCACGGCAAGGCGAGTCCGCAATCCGCTGCTGGATTCTATTCTCCAGGTAGGAGGCACGCAGCCATGAGAGCCTGCGCATCACCACACCTTGAGCAGCGGCCCTGGACGCAACATCAAAGGTGTCATACACCCCTCTGGCCAGGAATTTTCTGCACGCCTTCAGCTGCCTGACCACCTCCTGAAAAGGCTTGGCTTGCTCAGGGGGGAGCGCATCAACCAAGCCCGCCAACTGCCGCACATTGTTCCGCATGTGTATGCTCGTGTAGAGCTGGTAGGACTGAATTTTGGCCACGAGCATAGAGGAATGGTAGGCCTTCCTCCCAAAGGAGTCTAAGGTTCTAGAGTCCTTGCCCGGGGGCGCCGAAGCATGCTCCCTAGAACTCTTAGCCTTCTTTAGGGCCAGATCCACAACTCCAGAATCATGAGGCAACTGGGTGCGCATCAGATCTGGGTCCCCATGGATCCGGTACTGGGACTCGATCTTCTTGGGGATGTGGGGATTAGTTAAAGGCTTGGTCCAGTTCGCCAGCAATGTCTTTTTTAGGACATGGTGCATGGGTACAGTGGACGCTTCCTTAGGTGGAGAAGGATAGTCCAGGATCTCAAACATTTCAGCCCTGGGCTCGTCCTCCACAACCACCGGGAAGGGGATGGTCGTAGACATCTCCCGGACAAAGGAAGCAAAAGACAGACTCTCGGGAGGAGAAAGCTGTCTCTCAGGAGAGGGAGTGGGATCGGAAGGAAGACCCTCAGACTCCTCGTCAGAGAAATATCTGGGGTCTTCTTCCTCTTCCCACGAGGCCTCACCCTCGGTGTCAGACACAAGTTCACGGACCTGTGTCTGCAACTGTGCTCGACTCGACTCTGTGGAGCCACGTCCACGATGGGGGCGTCGAGAGGTAGACTCCTTCGCCCGCATCGGCGAAGCTCCCTCTGCCGACGTAGTCGGGGAGCCCTCCTGGGAGGCGGCGGCAGCCGGTACCGCACGCGGCACTGACGCCGGAGACCTCACCTCGGGCGATGGGCCAGCCGGCGCCACGCTCGACGGTACCGGTGGCGCAAGCACCGCCGGTACCGGAGGGGTAGGGCGCAACAGCTCTCCCAGAATCTCTGGGAGAACGGCCCGGAGGCTCTCGTTCAGAGCGGCTGCAGAGAAAGGCATGGAGGTCGATGCAGGCGTCGACGTCAGAACCTGTTCCGGGCGTGGAGGCTGTTCCGGGCTGTCCAGAGTGCAGCGCATCGACACCTCCTGAACAGAGGGTGAGCGGTCCTCTCGGTGCCGATGCCTGGTGGGTGCCGACTCCCTCGGCGACCCAGAGCTCTCGGTGCCGACCCGGGAAGGAGACCGATGACGATGCTTCTTCTATTTCTTGGAACGAAGCATGTCACCGGAGCTTCCCGGCACCGACGAGGAGGACGTAGAATCCAGTCGTCGCTTCCTCGGGGCCGAGGCCGAAGGAGGTCGGTCTCGGGGGGGCTGTACCGCAGGAGCCCTCAGGGTAGGGGGAGACCCACCCGAAGGCTCACCGCCACCAGCAGGGGAATGGACAGCCCTCACCTGCACTCCAGACGAAGCACCACCGTCCGACGACATCAGCAGACGAGGTCCCGGTACCACCGACGTCGATGCAGCTATCCGATGTCTCGGCGCCGATGCAGAGAGCCGATGCCTCGATGCACTCGATGCACTGGCGGCCGAGGATGAAGCTCTGGACGCTGAAGACGTCGATGCACTTGATACCCCCGGTGCCGATGCCGACGAAGAGCCCGAGAACAAAACGTTCCACTGGGCCAATCTCGCTACCTGAGTCCGCTTTTGCAAAAGGGAACTCAGACTACAGGCCTGCAGGCGGTGCCCAGCCCCCAAGCACTGAAGACACGACGCGTGCCTGTCAGTGAGCGAGATGACCCGGGCGCACTGGGTGCACTTCTTGAAGCCGCTGGTAGACTTCGATGTCATGGGCGGAAAAATCACGCCGGCGAGATCAAAAGTCGAAATGGCGGAAAAGGCACCGAAAAAACAAGGGGAAGAAAAACTTCCACCCGAGGCCTAAAAGTGGCCTACCCCGACGACGAAAGAAAACTTACCGGGGCGAAAGCTGGAAATAGCGGGGAAAGAAAAGACCAAGAGTCTTTTCCCACACAGAATGGAGTATTAATTTCTCTCTTTCAAAAAACACGACGAACGCGCGAGGTCGACTTTGCGGGGCCCGACACGGCGAAAACACGACCGTACCGAGCGCGGACAAAAGAAGACTGACGAACACGAGCCGGTTCGGGCGGGAAGACGGCTGCGCATGCGCGGTGCGCATGAGCGCGCGAGGACTAGCAAAGGCCTTTGCTAGTGAAGTTTCCGATTGGAGGGGCTGCCGTGGACATCACCCATCAGTGAGAACAAGCAGCCTGCTTGTCCTCGGAGAATAATGAATTAGTGAACATTCCTTGATGCTTTATAAAATACATTGTTTACTTATATATAAAATAGACTCCTGTCCCTTGGTCTGACCATTTTCTAGGGGATTTTACTCTTCCTTTTTATTTACCTAAGTTTTACTGCAGCTTAAAACCGTACTTAGTAAATACTAGGACTCGGAAGAAGTTTGATGGCACTCAATTTTGGAATTCTTTGTTATCTACTCTTCCTGCTATGGGTTCTTATAGTGATCCAGATAAATTGTTAGATGTTTGGTAATCTAATGCCATTAAGCTTTTGGATAAAATAGCTCCAGTCTCTGCTTGATTTTGTAACTGGCATGCACAAATCTCCATGGTACAAGTTAGAGCTTTGTGCGCTCAAAGAAAAGTGCAGAAGACTGGAACATGTCTAGAGGAAGTCTAAACAACTTGGAAGCTAAATCACTGTGGAAGAGTAAGATGCATGGTATAAACAAGAACTTTTTAAGGCTAGAAGGCAATATTATGCTAAAGTAATTAGATCTGAACATGGTAATCAGAAAACTTTTTAAGCTCTGGAATGAGTTTATTTCATGTCCACAATCGTCTTCAAATATGGAATGTTCTAAGGTTCGGATTACGGCAAATTATTTTAGATTCTAGTTTGCCATTGAATTATAGGCAATTGCTAATATCCATTTGTTTACAAAACTTGAATCTATAGTCTCAAATCAACTATACTGATAAATTTTCTGCTTTACAGCCTTACCAACATGGATTCCGTCCTTCTCATAGTACTGAAATCTTGCTATTCGCTTTAACTACTAAGGTAAGGCATGTTCTTAGTAAAAGCACAAAGGCTTTGCTTCTAAAATTTATCTATTGGCAGCCTTTGTGTAATAAAAGTGAATTTTAAAGATTGTTTTTCAACTCTGTCTTGACTGACCAGTGCACTCGGGGTCTGTATTGTTGATTAGAAGTAATTCTGTTTAAAAATGATTGTTTAACTTTGATTGTGTGAGAACAAGTTGGAATGCAGAGATAAGACACAGCTCTAATTAATTTGGTATGTGAAGAGGGGGATGGTGCTTGTTTTGGAGTTCAGCCTGGCCACCTGGACTTGGAACATTTCCACAGTACCTAAACAGAGAAGCATTCTGTAATTTCCTTAGCTCTGAACATGAGTTCTGAGCCTAATAAAAAGGGGCGCTTCTTTCAGTGAAATTGGGGGCTCATCTGTGGGTAGACGTACTGCGCAGAGGACTTGTTCCTGGTCAAAGAAGCTCCTGGCTCTCGCTGTGAACCGGGCAACCCCAGCTGCTGTTAAGAGCCTGGATGATGCAAGGACCAGTGATGTTGTATGTATAGTGTATTATTGCTTCTTTTCCTGGTCTAAGAACTCTTAGCATTGCTTAGATGTAGAGACCAGTGATGTAATGATTGTTTATATAGCTAATCATTGTGTGTATATAGCTAACCATTGTATATCTTAATCATTGTAGATTTTAGCACCTCTAATAAAGGTCTCATTACCTAATACGAATCCAAAAGAATCCACGGTAATTATTGAGTAGTCTGTGTCAATGAGACAGGCTGTAAATCCGTAGCAGTACACTTTGACACAGTGAACCATGATAGTTTATTGGCTCTACTGACAGGAATAGAGGGGGTAGTTAATGGTTTCAAAACCTTCTTCAATGTCTTCATATGCGGTGAAAGTGTGGGGTGTTCTTTCACAGTTTTGGTCCTCCAACTGTGGTGTCCCCAGGGTTCATCTTTGTCTCCAATCTTTATGAGCACCCTGAATACAGTAGTGTTGGACGTGGGTGAATCCCTTTATTCATACACAGATGATATTTTTATCCTTCAGGAAGTGGATCTTAACACAGATTTTTAGTTCTTCTAACATTACAGCTTGTATTTCTAAGATCCAATCATGAGCCAATAGTTTTTGCTTAAAACTTAACCCTTCTAACACCAAACTTCTTTGGTTTGGCACTTGGATCTAGTCATTTCCAGACTTTGTGACCCTTGATGCCACTGTTTCACTTCCATTTGAATATACATCAAAAGTTTTGGGAATTATCATTGCTCATATTTCAGCAAGTGAAAAATGATTTTTAACATTAAAGCAGTTGAAAGTTGTGAATGCATTTTTTCAACAACATCAATTTGCAGTTTTGACTCAGTATATAGTGCTGTCTTACCTCGATTATTGTAATTCACTTTATGTTTGAATTATGGCTGGCCTGTTGAAGAGACTACAGTTGGTCCAAAATGCAGCAGCTCATATGATTTTTAAAAAGTCCAGATTTGATCAAGTCTCACCCCTTAAAAGAGCTGCATTGGCTTCCATTTCGTAAGAGAACAGATTTCCTGTTCTGTATTTAAAATTTTCTGCAGACATATACCGTAAGAATTTCCGTCATTGGTATGGTTTTTTGCTGGAAAGCTACCTTGTAGACGATCCAGAAATCATATGCTTATGTATCCTTCCTTTAAAAGAGTTTGCTTTAAAAAGTTACTTGAGGAATCATTTTCTTATAAGGCAATGACAACTTGGAATGCTCTTCCTGAGATTATTAGATTTAGCAAATCTTATCTTTTGTTTAGGAGTTTGAAAACATTTTAGTTTATGGAACTTTGCTGTGATGCTTAGTTTTATTAGGTGGAGGTTCTCCTGCGGTTGTAAACTGCCGCCGTTTAAAGATAAGTCTACGCTAAAAAGCATGGTTGCTATACTTAAGCAATGCTGTTATACTGCACAGTTTTGGCATATAAAAAGATGTAAAATAACAAAAAAACAAAAAAAGAAAGTAGTAATTTATAAAAGAATGGTGATCTTATGAAGAGTTGAACCACAACCATTTCTTCTGTGACGAAAAACATGATTGTTCATATGGAGTGAGATGCAGTTAGATCTGATGATCCCCATAAAAAATTAGATAAAGTTGAGTGTCATTGCAGATATATGAAATTTCTGCTCAAGTTCAAATGTCTGGGACATTGCTGTTAATATATAGTTTATTTTTGAGCATCTAACAGTAGAAAGAGAAAGAGGCCGTTAGGGCCGAAACCGCAGCGTGTTGGGTCCCCTTTGATTGTTTATTGAAGATTGTTGTTTAATAAAGATTTCTCCTGGACACTATCTGCGAGAGGTTCCTCTTTCTTCTCTACTGTTTGATGCTCGGTGCTTTCAAGTTTTTCTTGTTTGTGATAGCTTTATTTTGTTAATTGAGATCATATATTTCTTTCTGCCTGTTAAATTGATCTAATTTTGTATTCTTCTATGTAAATCACTTCAGGACCCTTTTAAGGGTGGTGGTAGTAGTAAGAGTGCGGATAGAACAAAATAGAATTGAATACGGAGTCCTGTGACTTGTAAACTAAGGGGCCCTTTCACTAAGCCGCGGCAAAAGGTGGCCTGCGGCAGTGCAAGCACTTCTTTTGAGCCCGCACCGGGCTAGTTTCTGCCGTGTCGTGGAAAAAGGGGCCTTTTTTTAAGGGGCTGGAAAATGGACGTACGTCAAAATAAAAACCAGCATGTGTCCATTTTCGGCCTGAGACCTTACCATCACCCACTGACTTAGCAGTAAGTCTCACATGCTACCCAGGTAGTAGGCAGCGTGCGTCCACTGCTGTTACCGCCAAGTAGAAAATAGAAAATATTCAATTTGGCGAATGCTGGACATGCATAGGCCCTTCTGTTAGTACATAAGTACATAAGTAGTGCCATACTGGGAAAGACCAAAGGTCCATCTAGCCCAGCATCCTGTCTCCGACAGTGGCCAATCCAGGTCAGGGCACCTGGCACGCTCCCCAAACGTAAAAACATTCCAGACAAGTTATACCTAAAAATGCGGAATTTTTTCCAAGTCCATTTAATAGCGGTCTATGGACTTGTCCTTAGGAATCTATCTAACCCCTTTTTTAAACTCCGTCAAGCTAACCGCCCGTACCACGTTCTCCGGCAACGAATTCCAGAGTCTAATTACACGTTGGGTGAAGAAAATTTTCTCCGATTGTTTTTAAATTTACCCCACTGTAGCTCAACTCATGCCCTCTAGTCCTAGTATTTTTGGATAGCGTGAACAGTCGCTTCACATCCACCCGATCCATTCCACTCATTATTTTATACACTTCTATCATATCTCCCCTCAGCCGTCTCTTCTCCAAGCTGAAAAGCCCTAGCCTTCCTTTGTAAGGGAGCCTTAAGTACTAGACAGCAATGGCAGATTTAGTGAAATGGATTCAAGTCTAACAAAAAAATGAATTAATTTCACTAAGTATATTTTTTTTCAATGTTATGAACACATACAATCAGTTCCTTATCTTCTACAGGCTCACCCAATTCAGCAATTACGCTAGGTTTTATCATTTTAGTCCCGCACTATACAAACTATCAGAAAACAAACAAAAAAGGATTAATGAAGTGAGTGATGAGACACTTCTTTCAACAACAGATTACTGACAGAACAGTTTTATTCCACAACTCGTATGTAATACAGCTGTCCATAAACTTAGAACAATGAAATCATCTTTCTACTGCAGTTGCAATATTTTATTTCTAATGAAAAGTTAAAACATAAAACCTTATTCTTTGTCAAGAAACCACTACTGCTAGAGATGTTTTTCTCTATAAGCTTCACAAAAAGGTAAAACTGAAAAATGTGCTGTACTAACTTGTTTTGGGTGTGAGGTAGACACTGAGAGCAGTAATAGCATCATTGGAAGAATCATGATAGAGTTCTGTCACCAGAAGATCATTGTCCTTCATTCTCAAAGGAAACTTCTGCATATCTGCCAATGACAAACATGAATTACCTCTGAATGAAAATAATTCAAACAGGCATTGAGGCAGATGGCAATTCCAAGGAACAGCACAATACAAATAAGTGTATACATAACCTCTGAAAGAATATCTCTAGCACAAAGGCAGATGAGAATGCATGCTGGCTGGAAATAATATTCACTCTGTCTTTTTTTGTAGATATATAATATGTGCAGTTGTGCATTACCATATTACTGTTGAACACATATGGGTCCTTTTACCAAGCTTTAAGAAAATGGGCCCTGCGCTAGCGGTAGGGGCCGATTTTCCCACACGCTAGGGCCCTTTTTACCGCAGCGGGTAAAAAGACACCAGGCACACATGGCCATGTGGTAAGAGAAATCTTACTGCATGGCCATGCGACGAGGTGCTCTTACCACCACTCACTGAGGTGGCAATAAGGGCTCTGGTGCTAACCTGGCGGTAACCGGACAGCACCGATGCCAGATTACCGCCATGCGAGTCATTTCTGGGATTTTCTTTTTCCCCCAGAAATGGTGTGCGCTCAGGGCAGGACTACCACTGGCGGCAATCCGAGAAGAGTGATCGGTAAGCACACGTTGGGCTTACCACCGCTCTGTAAAAGGACCCTACAGTATTCCAAGTGTGTGCTGCTTTTCCCATTTTCAACCCATGTGCTCATTAAACTCCTCCATTAGGGGCCCAACTTCTGTTTCTCTTCCTTTATTCCTTACTCTCTCCGTATTTCTGTTCTTAGCTTCCATCTTCTCCCTAATCATCTAATTCCTCCTTCAAATTTCTACATCTTTCAGCTCCTTCACCTACCCTCCTTTACACTTCCATTCCTATTGTCTCTCTTCCCCTACACTTCTCCCTCATATTTCTTTTCCCATCCTGCCACATTTCTTATACCATACCTCCACCGACATTCTGACCTCATCTGTCCCCACTTCTCTCCATTCCTTTCCTCTTCCCCCTGCAATTCTTCTCTTCCAAGTATCTACCTTTTGTCTATTTCTCCCAAGCCTCCTCCTCCCTTCCCCAAAACCTACTCCTACCTCTTTGTTTTCTTCCCATTATCTGTCCGCTGACTCTTCTCCCCTGTTTCTCCACCTCATCTTCTCCAGTATCTGTCCCATACCTTTTCCTCAGCCTCTTTGCTCTTACCTACATCTACATCCGTGTTTCCCTTTCTCCAATATTTGTCTCAGCTCTTGCACAGCATCTTCCCGCCTCTTTCCACACTTTCCCATTATCCATTCTACTGCATCAATTTAATACAATCCGAAAGTAGAAAAGGAACATTATTAATGGTTGAACATCTGATAATGGAGGATGCCTTCCAATCAATATTACTCTAGAAAATCCTGTAAAAACAAATCTATATGACATTCTTTACTGTTTAAAATTACATTTGTAACTTCAGTAACTCCCAACATAATTTCCTTCCAGTGCCACCAGATAAATTATGAAGTAATACAAAACCATGCCAAAAACTACTTAGAGACTACAAGCAAACCTGCCATACCATAACCACACCAAACTTTCTATGAAAAAGCAAAACTACATCAGAAATTCATTTCAAAGCCTGGAGGCCAGTGGCAGCCGCCATCAACTAAGTGTGGCTACACTTTCCTCAGTATACAATCTCTCCCCCACCTTTTCCTTAAGCTTGCTACTCGCATACCTCCATAAGTTATTCTGTTTAAAACCTGTACCATGCTGTTCTTGGTGAGTCTGAGATATCTGCTGTCCAAAATCCCACTCTATTCTGAGAATACTAAAGAGAGCACCGTAGAGTTCAAACTCACTGTACGTAGTGTAGAAAGAAAACAGAATAGCTGTTCAACAGGTACCACCAGAAATAAGCCTCCATAGAAAGGATAGAGGGAGATTTAAAACTGGAAGGGGAAGGGGAGGATGTTTGCTGGTTCGTCTGGTAATGGCCTTGGCTCTCACACTGGCCAGGCTTGAAAAGAGCAATAATCTCTGATCTAGAACATCAATATATCTATTGCTACAGACTTTCCCAACCTTTTTGGATGTGTGAACTCCTTTTTAACTTTCAAAAAGTTCAGTGATTCCCAAGTCTATCCCCACCATTCTGACAGGCCGCCGCTCTCAGTGTCAAACCAATCCTCACTAGCCCCATCTCCTTTCACCTTCCTGTCTCCACTGCATCTCTCCTCCCCCCTCCCAATGGCCACACCACACTGGTCGCTCCCTCCCTCACTAACCTTCCAAGCAGCTCTCATCAATCTTTCTATCCAGCCATTTCCCACATTTTCTTCTCTCCTTCACTTCCACATCGTCTTTCTCTCTCTTTCTGCCTCCACTAGCCAGTCCACACTAGTCTGTTTCTCTCTCCTTATTCCAAGCCAGTCCCCACTAGTTTGTCAATCTCTTTCCCTACAGAGTCCCCACTGTTAGCATCCCATCCTTTCCTCATCTACTACTGTGGCAACACTGGTCCCAACACTTCTGTTTCTGACCTCCATGGCTGCTTCTGATCAAACCTCTCAGCTGCTGCTGCTGCTGCTGGGTCAATCTCTGTGGTTCTTCTGCCTCTGGTCTTCATGGTCACCTCTGATCCAATCCCGATTCCACCTTTATTACCATTGCTGCTTCCTGCCCATATGGCTGCTACTGTTTTCTCATGCATGGCCAGCTCTGATCCCACACCCACAGTTGCTACTCCTTCTGGCCCTAGACTATTAGTGCAGTTACTGCCATCCCTGTGACTGCTGCTGAACCCACTTCTCTGGCAGCCTCTTTTATATGTAAAAATTATAGCAGCATATAAGTTTTCCCCCTTTTCTGAGCCCTATGGACTGCCTGTAAAGGTCTCATGGACCACAGGTTGGGAACCACTGTCTTGATAGGAAGACAAGCAGGACTGCTACCGATTTCTACACAGAAATTACATGCTAACAGAATCACCTCAATCACAGATGTAAAACATACACTTTCTCCTCATAAGTAGAGAACAAAAGAATACAAATATGCAGATAAAAACTGAAATGCAAACCCCATGAAGCTAGATTTTCATACGATGCAACACCAAAGAAAGTGAAAGAAAGGGCATTTCCCTCTTGTATAGATTGAAATGCAAAGCTGACATATTCCAATTAATACATTCAAAATAAAATGTTTTGTTCCTATCTTTGTTGACTAGGCCAGTGGTGTTGATCCCAAGCTTTCTTTTCTTCTCTCTCTTATCTGTCTTCTCTCAACTCTTTCCAGGATCTGCAATGCATTTTCCATTTCTCCTCTCTCCTCCTGTCTTCTTCCATTCCTCCCTTACATCTGTCTCTGATATTGATTTTTTCTTTCAGCATTTTCCTATTTCTTCTTTTCTACACCCCTATTCACTCGAAACTGTACCCCTTCTCTGCCTCCACTCCTCAGTCTCCCCCTACAAGCTTTCTATCTACTTATCTTACCACTTTCTTAGACCATTTGTCCTCAATTTTACCTTTCCCTAGTTCTCCCATCCACATCTCTCATTCCTTCCATGGCCTCATTTCTCTCAGCTTTTCACAGATTTTCCATTTCCACCCTCAGTACTCACTCACCTTCCCAATACTTATCTATTTTCCTCTACCTTCTCATATCTCTCCAGCTCCTTCCATGTAGGTCATCCCCTCCCTGCCTTCAAGACTTTTTCTTCTGGTTCACTCGACCTTATCTCACACAAACTGTCCACAGACTAGAGCCTACTGATGTCAGAAATCAAAAGGACAAGCACACCATGGTCAGACCACTACAAACTAAATCTATCCCTGCAATGGTGGAAAAAAGGTTCATACCGTACACAAGAACACACAGCCTACAGTACAAGAGGCCAAATAGACCCGGAAACATTCTGGCAACAAATATACAATAAAGAGTGGACAGCACAAACCGACTTCACACACTATCTCTCAGACTGGGATAAAAGATGCAAAAGTATATTAGATGAAATAGCACCCTTACAAACAAGAACCTCACGTAGGCACAACTGGATACCTTGGTACAACGAAGAACTAAAAAAATAAAAACACAATCTAGAAAACTCGAACAAGCATGGAAAAAAACAAAAGAGGCACAGGCACTCAACGCATGGAAACAAACTCACAGAAAATACAATTACACTATTAGACAAGCCAAAATAGGGCCAGACTACAAACACATGAAAAAAGCTCTACCAACTCATGAACAAACTAATAGACACAACCCCAGTCACCGTAACCAATACGGGCACTCCATCTGCAGACAAACTTGCCAAATACTTCAATGAAAAAATTGTAAACTTATGCAATACGCTACCTCAGAACAATACCGACATTGAAAACTTCATCGAACGCATGGACCCAATCCCAGGAGAATACCCAGCAGACAGAACCTGGACAAGCTTCGCTCTCCTCACCAAAGAAACAGTCACCCAAGCGATTAGCAGATTCTCCAAGACCCACTGTAAACTGGATACCTGCCCCAGTTATCTAATAAAATCTGCACCCCACCACTTCATAGCAGACTTTACATCCCACCTAAAGTACATGTTTTGATAGGGTCTCTTCCCTAAGGACAATGGCAATATCCTACTCACCCCAATACCAAAAGACAACAAGAAAAAAAACAAACAACATCACCAATTACCGCCCAGTAGCATCTATCCCACTGGCAGTTAAAACTGATGGAAAGCTTGGTAACCAAACAACTCACGGACTACATAAATAAATTCTCAATTCTACATGAATTACAATCAGGATTCCGCTCCATCCACAGCACAGAAACAGTTCTAATTACCCTACTAGCCAAATTTAAACAAGAAATTGCAAAGGCAAAAGCGTACTTCTCCTACAATTCGACATGTCTAGTGCGTTTGACATGGTTAACCATAAAATATTACTAAACATCCTTGAATCCTTCGGGATTGGCGGAAGTGAACTTAACTGGATTAAAGGCTTCCTAACCACCAGAACATACTAGGTAAAATCAAATTCGAACATATCACCATGGAAAGCAGACTGCGAAGTACCTCAAGGATCACCACTATCACCAACTCTTTTCAACCTAATGATGACCCAACTAGCCAAGTCCCTTTCCAATCTTGGCCTTAACCCTTTCATTTACGCAGACAATTTCACACTATACATCCCTTACAAACACGACGCATCAGAAATCACCAATAAAATCAAACTTAACTTGAACATCATAAACTCATGGGCGATTGCATTTCAACTCAAACTCAACTCAGAAAAAACACACAGTCTCATCCTCTCATCTCAATACAGCACGAACAAGCCCACCAACATAAACACAGCTGACTACACCCTCCCCATCTCAGAAAGCCTGAAAATTCTTGGAGTTACAATTGACCATAACCTCACGCTAGAGAACCAAGCAAAATCTACAACAAAGAAAATGTTCGATTCAATGTGGAAACTCAAACGTGTGAAACCTTTTTTTCCCCGAGGGAAGTATTCCGCAACCTGGTACAATCCATGGTACTAAGCCATCTAGGCTATTGCAACAGAATCTATGCGGGATGCAAAGAACAAATCATAAAGAAACTCCAAACTGCCTCAAAACACAGCAGCCAGGCTCATATTTGGCAAAATGAGATTCGACAGCACCAGGAGGAGTGGCCTAGTGGTTAGGGTGGTGGACTTTGGTCCTGGGGAACTGAGTTCAATTCCCACTTCAGGCACAGGCAGCTCCTTGTGACTTTGGGCAAGTCACTTAACCCTCCATTGCCCCATGTAAGCCGCATTGAGCCTGCCATGAGTGGGAAAGCACGGGGTACAAATGTCACAAAAAAAAACCCTACGAGAAAAATTGCATAGGCTCCCAATCAAAGAACGTATTGCGTTCAAAATCTGCACCCTGGTACACAAAATTATCTTCGGTGAAGCTCCGGGAGATATGACTGAACTCATAGACCTACCAACCAGAAACACTACAAGATCATCGTGAACTTACCTAAATCTCCACTACTCAAGTTGCAAAGGCCTAAAATATAAAACAACCTATGCATCAAGCTTCTCCTGTATAAGCACACAACTATGGAACGCATTACCAAGTGCCGTGAAAACAACTTATGACCACTTAAACTTCCGGAAAGCACTAAAAACTAACCTGTTCACAAAAGCATACCCTAATGATCCAACCTAAATGCCTGAACCCTGCAACACAACGAAACCAAAACCATACTGGAAATAACTAAACCCTTCTTCCTCTTTACAATCCCTAAATGTTTTTGTCACACATGAGCTTTACCCTACTACAACTTCATTCTGTATTTTGTTCATACCAGAATTGGCGATCACCTAATGGTATTATGTAAGCCACATTGAGTCTGCAAAAAGGTGGGAAAATTTTATTTATTTATTTATGGTTCATTTGTATCCCACATTTTCCCACACATGCAGGCACAATGTGGCTTACAGAAAATTAGGAAAATTACAAATTAAGAAAATACAGTTAAAGTTGACAAAGGAAAGACAAGGGGAGCAGCAGCTAACAATGGGGAACTAAGCAGGGTGGGGGAGTGTGCAGGGTGTATCAATCAGCAGAGTTACTAGGGGAGTACGTTTTTACAAAGAAGTATTTAGCAATTGTTTGAAGAGGATGTGGTCCATTTGCATTTTGAGGTGCTGCGGAAGAGCATTCCAGTATTTGGGACTCCAGTAGCGAAAAGAAGAGGTGAAAATCAGCTTATATTTGACGCCCTTGCAGTTCGGGAAGTGTAGTTGGAGATAAGACCGTGTGGGATACAAATGTAACAAATAAATAAATAAATATCCCCAATCTCTAATTACTGTGCTTTACAATTCTATCTGTATCCACTTGTCATTCATCTCTTTGCCAACCCACCCCAATGGCCTCTTATATGGTACCAGCATGCTCAACATCTTCTCTTTCTCTCTTCTCCACTCCCTCATCTGTCCAGCACCTCCTGTCTCTCCTCCTCCTAATCATCTAGAATCTTCCCCTTCTCTCATCCGCCTCTGTATTCAGTTATCTCCCCTTTCTCTTTTCAGTACCATCTGTCCATCATCTTCCTTTTCTCTCATTTTACCTTCCATTCAGCATCTTTTTTCATATCCTTCCTCCATCCAGCATCTCCTTTATCCCTGGTTCCATCTATTCATAATATCCTCCTTTCTCTCAATACTGCCCATCTAGTGTCACCCCTCTCTCTCTCTCTTTTTCTCACATTCATTCAGCATTTCCTCTTCCTCTCATTGCACCCTCCAACCAGCATATATATATAGAGGCATCTTTGAGATTCTGCAAGTGTATCTCTTTCCATCAAGCAGGGGGCAGTATTCATATTGACTTTTCTTTGTAGATGAAGTCTGTAAGTCTAAAAATGTGATGCAACCAATCCCCCTCCCCTTTTTTTTTTCCTGGGAACCAGGAGGGTCTTGAAATAGAATCCCTGGTACTTTTCCTCTTTCTGGTCTAAACTGACTGGAGAAGAAGTGTGATTTCTTCCTGAAGCAGATGGGTATGGGTTTGAGGCAAAAAAAAAAAAATACTGCACTCAATCCCTTACAGGAAGGGAAGAGTATATATTCTAGAAGGAACTGGCTGTGACCATAAAGGATGGTCAAAAAGACGACAGATGCTTTGGTTGCACAGGTGTGATCTATTATGGCTGTCCATTTTCTTGTTGGCAGAGCTTAGTAAGTGGCTGACACTGGATTGCTACCTGTCCTTCCAACTATCGACCCATCTCCCTCTTCCCCTTCCTCTCCAAGATTCTCGAACGTGCCGTTCGCCGCCACTGTCTTGACTTCCTTTCATCTCAAGCCGTTCTTGACCCACTCCAATCTGGCTTTCGCCCTCTTCATTCAACTGAAACTGCACTTGCAAAAGTTTCCAACGACCTGTTACTGGCCAAATCCAAAGGTCTCTATTCTATCCTCATTCTTCTTGATCTATCTGCCGCTTTTGACACTGTTGATTACAGCTTACTCCTTGATACGTTGTCTTCACTTGGATTCCAGGGTTCTGTTCTTTCCTGGTTCTCCTCTTACCTCTCGCTTCGCACCTTTAGTGTACACTCTGATGGATCCTCTTCCACTTTTATCCCTCTACCAATCGGTGTACCTCAGGGTTCTGTTCTCGGTCCTCTCCTGTTCTCCATCTATACTTCTTCCCTTGGCTCTCTGATATCATCCCATGGCTTTCAATACCATCTGTACGCTGACGACTACCAGATCTACCTCTCTACCCCCGAAATCTCTACCAGCATCCAGACCAGTGTATCAGCCTGCCTATCTGATATCGCTGCCTGGATGATTCAACATCATCTGAAACTTAACATGGCCAAAACTGAGCTTCTCATCTTTCCCTCTAAATCCACCTCTCCTCTCCCTCCTTTCACTATTTCTGTGGATGGCACTCATTGTCCCTGTCTCTTCAGCTCGTAACCTTGGGGTCATCTTCGACTCCTCTCTCTCCTTCTCTGCTCACATTCAGCAGATTGCCAAAACCTGTCATTTCTTTCTCTATAACATTAGCAAAATCCATCCCTTCCTCTCTGAGCAATCTGCCAGAACCCTTATACGTCAGATGACAGGAGGCAAGTTGCTGAAAAGAAGCTCTAATCAGGTAGGTTTGAACGACATTGAGATTCCATGACACAGTAGGAGGTTTGACCGGGGACTTTGACAACATCAAACCTCTCATGAATCAAACTAGAGACTACACAGAGATGAACTTATCCCCTACACGAAAATGGTAAGCTTTGATTGCACCGAGATGTATTCTTATAGAGTTGGTTTTAAACCAGACTAAGACAGATGTAAAGGTATTCAAGCAGTATTTGCATATGGAAAGAGAGACGACTTTGCCCTCACACTAGATGGCAAACCTTCTCCATTTAAAAGAATAACACCTTTTAGAGCAATGGTTCCCAAACCTGGTCCTGGAGGCACCCACGCCAGTCATGTTTTCAGGATATCCACTATGAATATTCATGAGAGAAATTTGCATGCAGTGGAGGTAGTGGATGCAAATCTCACTCATAAATATTCACTGTGGATATCATGAAAACCTGGCAGGCTAGGGTGCCTCCAGGACCAGGTTTGGGAACCACTGTCTTAGTGGAATCTTTCCTGGAAGCAAGTAAATCTGGGCCAATGCCGATGGACTGGCCTTCAAGGAGTCAAAACATTTCTCCTGCTGGACCCGACAAACCCTCTGTACCCTTAGTTGCATTTGTAAACAGAGAGAACAAGAATAAGGCTGATGGTCACGCCCAAAGTACCCAATGTACCCATCATGCGGGTCCGTGACAGAAATCACCTGATTACATCATGTGCACTTTTTGAAGCCACTGGGGGGGGGTCTTCTTATACATCGAGAAAAGCCAAATTAAATTCCTGAATCTTGAGCACTAAAAAGGGGCAAAGTTCAAATTGAGGTTGGTGCTCAAGCCTGAAAGGAGCTTAAAGAGCTGCGCAAATAAGAAAGGAAACCTGAAAAGCTGAAAATCTAATAAAATAAAGGGGAAGGTACTGAAAATAAAAACTATGACGAAAATGAGGAATTAAGGAAAAACCCACACGAGAAGTCAGTGAAAAAATATCAATATTAGCTGAAGAGAACCCACGAAAGCATGGCCTCTCAGCTTCATGAAACAAAGGAACCTGCACTCACGCATTGGGTGGAAGGCACCCGTGCATGCTCAGTGGCACATTGCTAGAATGTTCTACTTGTTGTATATGCTAGACAGTGTCTGCACTGGTCTCGGTTGGAGGATGACATCATCCAGATGTGAGAATAGTAAAGGCCTGCTTTTCCTTGGAGGAAAAAAAAAAATATATATATATATATATATATATATACACACACACACAAACAGAGAGAGAGAGAGAGATTGATTTTTTTTTTATACCTATATAGTATATGGAGCCATTATTACAGCCGAGTAGTAGAAAAGATCCAGCAGTATCATAACTTGTGATAGGTACAACATCCTGAACCTACAAATAAAGATCAGACAAAAATAAAATTAATTAAAAGAATTTTCATATTAATCTTGTTTAGTTCACGAGTAGAGGAACAATCCAATAGTTAGAGCCATGAGCGGAGAACCAGGGAAGCCTGGTTAAAATCCCACTGCAGCTCCTTGTGATGTTGGGCAAGTCACTTAACCATCCTCTGCCTAAAGAGCAAACAGGCTGCAAGCCCCCCAAGGACAGGATAATGCTGTACCTGAATGTAACTCACCTTGAGCTACAACTAAAAAAGCATGATCTAAATCCAAATCCATGATAAAGTACACACTAATCAAAGAAAATTCTTCTACATACAATTTATAAATTTTAATTTCATGCATGAAGCTGCATTTTAAAGCAGCAGTACAAACCAGTCTACTCTAAATATTACCCTTCCTAGTTTTGGGTTTACCTTATTCTATGTCAGGCTGCCTTGTGTGTGTGGGGGGGGGGGGGGGGGGGGGATAATCCTATTTACTTTTAATATTTGTCTTTTGCATATAAATAAATGTACATGGTCTAATCACAGATAGGCAATTGCCTGGAATGCCTAAGTGCCTCATCAAACAGCAGAATGCAAGTGCTCCGTACTCATGAGCTTTTACGCAACCACTAGCAGGGGAACTTGTTATCAGAATGGGACTTTGGTAGCCCAGCTATGTCATAATAAGGATTATTACAGAAATTTTTAAGAGGATGATCCAAAACTGAAAAATATATGCAACATTGAGGCCTTCAGGATCCAGAAAGCGAATGCTACATACCTGTAGAAGGTATTCTCCGAGGACAGCAGGCTGATTGTTCTCACTGATGGGTGACGTCCACGGCAGCACCCTCCAACCGGAAATTTCACTAGCAAAGGCCTTTGCTAGTCCTCGCGCGCCCATGCGCACCGCGCATGCGCGGCCGTCTTCCCGCCCGAACCGGCTCGTGTTCGTCAGTCCCGTACGTAGCAAGACAAAGACAAGGGAAGACACAACTCCAAAGGGGAGGCGGGCGGGTTTGTGAGAACAATCAGCCTGCTGTCCTCGGAGAATACCTTCTACAGGTATGTAGCATTCGCTTTCTCCGAGGACAAGCAGGCTGCTTGTTCTCACTGATGGGGTATCCCTAGCCCCCAGGCTCACTCAAAACAACAAACATGGTCAATTGGGCCTCGCAACAGTGAGGACATAACTGAGATTGACCTAACAACTTATCCAACTAACTGAGAGTGTAGCCTGGAACAGAACAAACATGGGCCTAGGGGGGTGGAGTTGGATTCTAAACCCCGAACAGATTCTGAAGCACTGACTGCCCGAACCGACTGTCGCGTCGGGTATCCTGCTGCAGGCAGTAATGAGATGTGAATGTGTGGATAGATGACCACGTCGCAGCCTTGCAAATCTCTTCAATAGTGGCTGACTTCAAGTGGGCCACTGACGCTGCCATGGCTCTAACACTATGAGCCGTGACATGACCCTCATGAGCCAGCCCAGCCTGGGCGTAAGTGAAGGAAATGCAATCTGCTAGCCAATTTGAAATGGTGCGTTTCCCCACAGCCACTCCCCTTCTGTTGGGATCAAAAGAAACAAACAATTGGGCGGACTGTCTGTTGGGCTGTGTCCGCTCCAGGTAGAAGGCCAATGCTCTTTTGCAGTCCAATGTGTGCAGCTGACGTTCAGCAGGGCAGGAATGCGGACGGGGAAAGAATGTTGGCAAGACAATTGACTGGTTCAGATGGAACTCCGACACTACCTTCGGCAAGAACTTAGGGTGAGTGCGGAGGACTACTCTATTATGATGAAATCTAGTGTAAGGGGCCTGGGCTACCAGGGCCTGAAGCTCACTGACTCTACGAGCTGAAGTAACTGCCACCAAGAAAATGACCTTCCAGGTCAAGTACTTCAGATGGCAGGAGTTCAGTGGCTCAAAAGGAGGTTTCATCAGCTGGGTGAGAACGACGTTGAGATCCCATGACACTGTAGGAGGTTTGACGGGGGGCTTTAACAAAAGCAAACCTCTCATGAAGCGAACAACTAAAGGCTGTCCTGAGATCGGCTTACCTTCCACACGGTAATGGTATGCACTGATTGCGCTAAGGTGAACCCTTACAGAGTTGGTCTTGAGACCAGACTCAGAGAAGTGCAGAAGGTATTCAAGCAGGGTCTGTGTAGGACAGGAGCGAGGATCTAAGGCCTTGCTGTCACACCAGACGGCAAACCTCCTCCATAAAAAGAAGTAACTCCTCTTAGTGGAATCTTTTCTGGAAGCAAGCAAGACACTGGAGACACCCTCCGACAGACCCAAAGAGGCAAAGTCTATGCTCTCAACATCCAGGCCGTGAGAGCCAGAGATTGGAGGTTGGGATGCAGAAGTGCCCCTTCGTTCTGTGTGATGAGGGTCGGAAAACACTCCAATCTCCACGGTTCTTCGGAGGATAACTCCAGAAGGAGAGGGAACCAGATCTGACGCGGCCAAAAAGGAGCGATCAGAATCATGGTGCCATCGACATGAGCTCCCCACCCCAGGAGAGACGCATCCGTAGTCAGCACTTTTTGTGGCTGAGGAATTTGGAAAGGGCGTCCCAGAGTCAAATTGGACCAAATCGTCCACCAGTACAGGGATTTGAGAAAACTCGTGGACAGGTGGATCACGTCTTCTAGATCCCCAGCAGCCTGAAACCACTGGGAAGCTAGGGTCCATTGAGCAGATCTCATGTGAAGGCGAGCCATGGGAGTCACATGAACTGTGGAGGCCATGTGGCCCAGCAATCTCAACATCTGCCGAGCTGTGATCTGCTGGGACGTCCGCACCTGCGAGACGAGGAACAACAAGTTGTTGGCTCTCGTCTCTGTGAGGTCGGCGCGAGCCGACCGAGAATCCAGCAGAGCTCCTATGAATTCGAGTTTCTGCACTGGGAGAAGGTGGGACTTTGGATAATTTATCACAAACCCCAGTAGCTCCAGGAGGCGAATAGTCATCTGCATGGACTGCAGGGCTCCTGCCTCGGATGTGTTCTTCACCAGCCAATCGTCGAGATATGGGAACACGTGCACCCCCAGCCTGCGAAGTGCCGCTGCTACTACAGCCAAGCACTTTGTGAACACCCTGGGCGCAGAGGCGAGCCCAAAGGGTAGCACACAGTACTGGAAGTGACGTGTGCCCAGCTGAAATCGCAGATACTGCCTGTGAGCTGGCAGTATCGGGATGTGCGTGTAGGCGTCCTTCAAGTCCAGAGAGCATAGCCAATCGTTTTCCTGAATCATGGGAAGAAGGGTGCCCAGGGAAAGCATCCTGAACTTTTCCTTGACTAGATATTTGTTCAGGGCCCTTAGGTCTAGGATGGGACGCATCCCCCCTGTTTTCTTTTCCACAAGGAAGTACCTGGAATAGAATCCCAGCCCTTCTTGCCCGGAAGGCACGGGCTCGACCGCACTGGCGCTGAGAAGGGCGGAGAATTCCTCTGCAAGTACCTGCTTGTGCTGGAAGCCGTAGGACTGAGCTCCCGGTGGGCAATTTGGAGGCTTCGAGGCCAAATTGAGGGTGTATCCTTGCCGGACTATTTGAAGAACCCAACGGTCGGAGGTTATAAGAGGCCACCTTTGGTGAAAAACTTTCAACCTCCCCCCCCGACCGGTAGATCGCCCAGCACGGATACGTTGATGTCGGCTATGCTCTGCTGGAGCCAGTCAAAAGCTCGTCCCCTGCTTTTGCTGGGGAGCCGTGGGGCCTTGCTGAGGCGCACGCTGCTGACGAGAGCGAGCGCGCTGGGGCTTAGCCTGGGCCACAGGCTGGCGAGAGGGAGGATTGTACCTACGCTTACCAGAAGAGTAGGGAACAGCCCTCCTTCCCCCATAAAAACGTCTACCTGAGGAGCTAGATGCTGAAGGCTGCCGGCAGGAGAATTTGTCGAAAGTGTTATCCCGCTGGTGGAGCTGTTCTACCACCTGTTCGACTTTCTCTCCAAAAATGTTGTCCGCTCGGCAAGGGGAGTCCGTAATCCACTGCTGGATCCTATTCTCCAGGTCGGAGGCACGCAGCCATGAGAGTCTGCGCATCACCACACCTTGAGCAGCGGCCCTGGACGCAACATCAAAGGTATCATATACCCCTCTGGCCAGGAATTTTCTGCACGCCTTCAGCTGCCTGACCACCTCCTGAAACGTCTTGGCTTGCTCAGGAGGGAGCTTATCCACCAAGCCCGCCAACTGTCGCACATTGTTCTGCATATGGATGCTCGTGTAGAGCTGGTAGGACTGAATCTTGGCCACGAGTATAGAGGAATGATAGGCCTTCCTCCCAAAGGAGTCTAAGGTTCTGGAATCTTTGCCCGGGGGCGCCGAAGCATGCTCTCTAGAACTCTTAGCCTTCTTTAGGGCCAGATCCACCACACCAGAGTCGTGAGGCAACTGAGTGCGCATCAGCTCTGAGGCCCCATGGATCCGATACTGGGATTCGATCTTCTTGGGAATGTGGGGATTAGTTAATGGCTTGGTCCAGTTCGCCAGCAATGTCTTTTTTAGGACATGATGCATGGGTACTGTGGACGCTTCCTTAGGTGGAGAAGGATAGTCCAAGAGCTCAAACATTTCAGCCCTGGGCTCATCCTCCACAACCACCGGGAAGGGGATGGCCGTAGACATCTCCCGGACAAAGGCCGCGAAAGACAGACTCTCGGGAGGAGAAAGCTGCCTTTCAGGGGAGGGAGTGGGATCAGAAGGAAGGCCATCAGACTCCTCGTCAGAGAAATATCTGATGTCCTCCTCCTCCTTCCACGAGGCCTCACCATCGGTATCAGACACAAGTTCACGAACCTGCGTCTGAAGCCGTGCCCGACTCGACTCGGTGGAAACACGGCCACGGTAGGAGCGTCGAGAGGTGGACTCCCTCGCCAGCACCGGCGAAGCTCCCTCCGCCGACGTCGTCGGGGAGTCTGCCTGGGAGGCGGCCGTAGCCGGTACCGCAAGCGGTACCGATACCGGAGACCTCACCTCGGGCAAGGGGCCAGTTGAGGCCTCACTCGACGGTACCGGTGGCGCAAGCACCCCTGGTACCGGAGAAGGGCACAACAGCTCTCCCAGAATCTCTGGAAGAACGGCCCGGAGACTCTCGTGCAGAGCGGCTGTGGAGAAAGACTGGGAAGCCGATGCAGGCGTCGAGGTCAGAGTCTGTTCCGGGCGTGGAGGCGGTTCCGGGCTGTCCAAGGGGGAGCGCATCGACACCTCCTGAACAGAGGGTGAGCGGTCCTCCCGGTGCCGATGCCTACTGGGTGCCGACTGCTTCGGCGACCCAGAGCTCTCGGTATCGAGAGGGGAAGGAGACCGGTGACGATTCTTCTTTGACTTCTTCAAGCGAAGCATGTCACCGAAGCTTCCCGGTACCGACGAGGAGGACGTAGAATCCAACTGTCGCTTCCTCGGGGCCGAGGCCGAAGAAGGTCGATCTCGGGGGGGCTGTACCGCAGGAGCCGTCAGGGCAGGGGGAGACCCACCCAAAGGCTCACCGCCACCAGCAGGGGAATGGACAGCCCTCACCTGCACTCCAGACGAAGCACCACCGTCCAACGACATCAGCAATAACGGAGGTCCCGGTACCACCGGCGTCGACGCAGCCTTTCGATGTCTCGGTACCGATGATGCAGGAGGTAGAAGCCTCGATGCAGTCGATGCCGATGCCAAGGTCGAAGACTTCGATGCTGTCGACGTCAATGCACTCGATGCCCGTGCTGTTGTCGTCGAAGAGCCCGAGAACAACGCGTTCCACTGGGCCAATCTCGCTACCTGAGTCCTCTTTTTCAAAAGAGCACAAAGACTGCAGGCCTGCGGGCGGTGCCCAGCCCCCAGACACTGAAGACACGAAGCGTGCCTATCAGTGAGCGAGATTACCCGGGCGCACTGAGTGCACTTCTTGAAGTCGCTGGAAGACTTCGATGACATGGGCGGAAAAATCACGCCGGCGAAATCAAAATTCTCGATGATGACGAAAGGCACCAAAAAGAAGGGAGAAAAAACCCGTACCGAGGCCAAATAGGCCGGTCCCGAAAGCGAAAGGAAACTTACGCGGGGAAAAGCTGGAAACACGGGAAAGGGGTAAAGACCAGAGCAGTCTATTTTTTTTTTTTAAGCGAAAATCGCAAAGACGCGCGAGGTCAACTTGAGGGGCACGAAACGGCGGCAAAACACGACCGTCCCGAGCGCGGACAAAAGAAGACTGACGAACACGAGCCGGTTCGGGCGGGAAGACGGCCGCGCATGCGCGGTGCGCATGGGCGCGTGAGGACTAGAAAAGGCCTTTGCTAGTGAAGTTTCTGGTTGGAGGGGGCTGCCGTGGACGTCACCCATCAGTGAGAACAAGCAGCCTGCTTGTCCTCGGAGAACTCAAAACACACATTAAAAAAAAAAAAAACCTGAAGTCCACAAAAAAAACCTACTGTCATTCAATGTCCAGTTTTCCAGTCTGGCAAGATCCTTCCGGAGACCCTCACAGTCTACTTGAGGTTTAATTACTTTGAATATTTTTGTTTCACTTGCAAATCAGATCAATTCATCTGCTGTTCTTTTTTTTCTACATCTTAATGAATATATCAAACATCAGTCATAACCAAGTTCCCAATATTTACCCATCTCCATTGGGAAAACTGCTTCCTATCTTTTAACCAGTTACAAATCCACAATAATACTGTCTTCTATCCCATGACTTTTTAATTTCCTATCGTGAAAGACTTTATTGACCAGTTTACCTTTATACACATGGCTATCCACACTTTAAAGAATTCTAATAGATTATTTAAACTCACCCTCCATTGTCTAAATCTATGCAGACTCTTTGTCCATATGACCAGTAATTTCTTAACAATAGCTTCCACTAGTTCACCTGGCATGAATGCCAGGCTCAATGTTTGTAGTGACATGAGATACATAGGAAGCCTTTTCTGAAAACTGCATCATATTGGCTATCCATGTGTCCTCAGGTAAACAGGTAGATTTGAATGATAGGTACAGTAGCAGGTCTGTAATTTTACATTCAAGTTCTACAAGCCCAATGATTTGATATTATTTTGCTTGTCAATTTGCTATAGTATCTCTTCCAGATTCACACTGCTTTGTTTCAGTTCCTCTTAATCAGTATATACAAAGAATGGTTACAGCACGGGTATCTCCTAGAATAAAAAACAAAGGAAAGAATCAATTTCTGCTTTGGCCTTATGCTCCTTGAGACTTCTTTAACTCTTCTATCATCTAATGGTCCAACCGACTACCTCATAAGTTTGTTATGTTTTGTCTCTTTAGCAAGTCTATCCTCAAATTGTTTTGGTTTGCTTCATTGTATTATTTTTCATTTCAAGTGTTTATGCACCTTCCTATTTTCCTCATGAGGTCCTGCTTTCCATTTTCTAAAAGATGTATTTTTGGCTTTAAAAGGCAGAAACACAGAAAATGAGGCCAGATAAAGACCATCTAGCCTCTCCAGTCTACCAATGCATGTTGGCTAAAAATGTGCTTTTATTTGAAAAAAATGCCATTTCATGTCATTTTTAGCCCAAAACAGAAAGAAAGAAAAAAAAAAAAAATAAAGTTTCCCAGACTGTGAAAAGTATGCACTATGGGGGCAATTCCATATAATTGTGCACACCCATTTAGGGACCAGAAGGCTAGTTTTTTACCATATTTAGATTGTTGTAATTTCTTACATGGATAGATTACATTAAAGCTTCTACAAAATTGTAGTTCCTTCAGAATAAAGCTGCTAGATTGATTTTTTGAGCTAATAGATTTGAGAGTGTGTCTCCACTTTTTCTAAAACTACATTGGTTGCCGGTTCAATCGCGTATTAAATTTAAAATAGCTTGTATGGTTTTTAAAACTTTAAGGGGTCAAAATGCAATCTATCTAAATATGTATTTATGCTATCTAGGGGACGAGGATCACGTTCTATAAGTTCTTATACTTTATTATCTCTAAATATTCGGGGTATTAGATTGAAAAGTTATCTAATTAATTCCAGTACTTAGCCATAAAATTTTGGAATGTTATTCCATATCAAACATTAAAACTATTACATTGCATTTTCTATTTAAAAAACAGTTGAAGATACTTTTATTTTCAAATGTAGACCAAGTTTAATTTAGTTTTGTCATAATTTGTTTAATTTTTTGTAATTCCATCCGATTGAGAAGCTTTCTTAATGTAATGTAGAACTGAAAAATGAGCTTGCGGAGCTTCTGTTAGTGATATGTAATTTATCCTTAAAATCGAGCGTGGTACCGGAAGATTGGAGGGTGGCTAATGTAACGCCAATTTTTTAAAAAGGTTCCAGGGGAGATCTGGGAAATTATAGACCGGTGAGTCTGACGTCGGTGCCGGGGAAAATGGTAGAGACTATTATCGAAAACAAAATTACAGAGCACATCCAAGGACATGGATTACTGAGACCAAGTCAGCAAGGCTTTTGTGTGGGGAAATCTTGCCTGACCAATTTATTTCAATTCTTTGAAGGAGTAAACAAACATGTGGACAAAGGGGAGCCGGTTGATATTGTGTATCTGGATTTTCAAGTCGTTTGACAAGGTACCTCATGAAAGGCTACAGAGGAAATGTCCTGTTGTGAATTAAAAACTGGTTGAAGGATAGGAAACAAGAGAGTGGGGTTAAATGGGCAGTATTCACAATGGAGAAGGGTAGTTAGTGGGGTTCCTCAGGGGTCTGTGCTGGGACCGCTGCTTTTTAATATATTTATAAATGATTTAGAGATGGGAGTAACTAGCGAGGTAATTAAATTTGCTGATGACACAAAGTTATTCAAAGTCGTTAACTCGCGACAGGATTGTGAAAAATTACAGAAGGACCTTACGAGACTGGGAGACTGGGCGGCTAAATGGCAGATGACGTTTAATGTGAGCAAGTGCAAGGTGATGCATGTGGGAAAAAAGAACCCGAATTATAGCTACGTCATGCAAGGTTCCACGTTAGGAGTTACGGACCAAGAAAGGGATCTGGGTGTCATCGTCGATAATACACTGAAACCTTCTGCTCAGTGTGCTGCTGCGGCTAGGAAAGTGAATAGAATGTTGGGTATCATTAGGAAAGGTATGGAAAACAGGTGTAAGGATGTTAACCAAACTCATATCATGCTACATTATAATGCCGTTGTATCGCTCCATGGTGCGACTGCACCTTGAGTACTGTGTTCAATTCTGGTCGCCGCATCTCAAGAAAGATATAGTGGAATTGGAAAAGGTGCAGCGAAGGGCAATTAAAATGATAGCGGGTATGAGACGACTTCCCTATGAAGAAAGACTAAGGAGGCTAGGGCTTTTCAGCTTGGAGAAGAGACGGCTGAGGGGAGACATGATAGAAGTATATAAAATATTGAGTGGAGTGGAACAGGTGGATGTGAAGCGTCTGTTCACGCTTTACAAAAATACTAGGACTAGGGGGCATGCAATGAAACTACAGTGTAGTAAATTTAAAACAAATCGGAGAAAATGTTTCTTCACCCAATGCATAATTAAACTCTGGAATTCGTTGCCGGAGAACGTGGTGAAGGCGGTTAGCTTAGCAGAGTTTAAAAAGGGGCTAAGCGGTTTCCTAAAGGACAAGTCCATAAACCACTACTAAATGGACTTGGGAAAAATCCTCAGTTCCAGGAATAACATGTATAGAATGTTTGTACGTTTGGGAAGCTCGCCAGGTGCCCATGGCCTGGACTGGCCGCTGTCGTGGACAGGATGCTGGGCTCGATGGACCTTTGGTCTTTTCCCAGTGTGGCATTACTTATGTACTTATTTGTACTTATGTATCCACTGGAGATATGGCGGAATATAAGTTATTTATAGAATAGGCTGCTGCACAGTAGGAGCCTAATCTATAAAAGAATCTGGGTGCCCAGATTCCATTATAGATACTACAAGCCAGTATTGGTGTACCTAACATTTAGGCACCTGCAGATACACCAATCACAGAGATGGAAAGTATAGGCAGCTAAATGAAGCAGGGGACGAATGTAACTTATAGTATTCTGTAAGTTACACACATAAATGGGTACACCACCCATGTCCTGTCCATGCTCCACCCATGTATATGACACCCTTACAAATAAGCACTTTGTAAATTAAGTGGGCAACTCCAAAATAACACTTAAATGCCCTGCCTGCACCAACGTGGATAACTGTACACATACCTACCTAAGTGAAGTATTCTAGACATTCACGCGTGCAATGAGATTATAGAATTGCCTTTTATTTGTGAAGAACATATATGCTTGAAAGTAGTGTGCACATTTCACATAAGAGTGGACAGTATTAAAACACTGCCTCTGAAACAAAAATTTAAAAAAAATGTAAACTCCTACAAATAGAGAAAATTAAACAAAACCAAATATTTTGCCCTGCACGTCCCTCATAGTAACGTGGAGGGACCGTATTATCAAAAAAGATGGCCGGCCATCTTTTGTTTCGATAATACAGTTGGGGCCAGCCAAATGTCAGAGATGGCTGGGTTTGAGATGGCCAGCATCAGTTTTCGCCGATAATGGAAACTGATGCCGGCCATCTCAAACCCGGCCAAATCTAAGGCATCTGGTCGTGGGAGGGGCCAGCATTTGTAGTGCACTGGTCCCCCTGACATGCCAGGACACCAACCGGGCACCCTAGGGGGCACTGCAGTGGACTTCAAAAATTGCTCCCAGGTGCATACCTCCCATACCTTGTGTGCTGAGCCCCCCAAATCCCCCCAAAACCCACTCCCCACAACTGTACACCACTACCATAGCCCTTAGGAATGAAAGGGGGCACCTACATGTGGGTACAGTGGGTTTGGGGGGGGGGGGGGTGGAGGGCTCCCATTTACCACCACAAGTGTAACAGGTAGGGGGGATGGGCCTGGGTCCACCTGCATGAATTACACTGCACCCACTAAAAACTGCTCCAGGGACCTGCATACTGCTGTCATGGAGCTGGGTATGACATTTGAGGCTGGCATAGAGGCTGGCAAAAAAATGGGTTTTTTTGGGTGAGAGGGGGTTGGTGACCACTGGGGGAGTAAGGGGAGGTCATCCCCCATTCCCTCCAGTGGTCATCTGGTCAGTTGGGGCACCTTTTTGAGGCTTGGTCGTGAACAAAAAGGGACCAAGTAAAGTCGGCCAAATGCTCGTCAGGGCCAGCTTTCTTTTTTCCATTATCGGGCAAAGCCAGCCATCTGTTAACCACGCCCCTGTCCTGCCTTCTGTACCCTGCCGACACACCCCCTTGAAGTTTGGCCGGCTCCGCGACAAACTGCAGTTGAGGCCGGCCAAAATCGGCTTTCGATTATATCGATTTCGCCAGACTTGAGAGAAAATAAGCAGGACAGTAACATAGTAGATGACGGCAGAAAAAGACCTGCACGGTCCATCCACTCTGCCCAACAAGATAAACTCATATGTGCTATTTTCTGTGTATTACTGACCTTGATTTGTATCTGCCATTTTCAGGGCACAGACCGTAGAAGTCTACCCAGCTCTAGCCCCGCCTCCCACCACCGCCTCTGCCACCCAATCTCCGCTAAGCTTCTGAGGATACATTCCTTCTGAACAGGATTCCTTTATGTTTATCCCACGCGTGCTTGAATTCTGTTACAGTTTTCATCTCCACCACCTCCCTCGGGAGGGCATTCCAAGTATCCACCACTCTCTCCGTGAAAAAATACTTCCTGACATTTTTCTTGAGTCTGCCCCCCTTCAATCTCATTTCATGTCCTCTAGTTCTATCGCCTTCCAATCTACGGAAAAGGTTCGTTTGCGGATTAATACCTTTCAAATATTTGAACGTCTGTATCATATCATCCGTTTCTCCTTTCCTCCAGGGTATACATGTTCAGGCCAGCAAGTCTCTCCTCATACGTCTTGTAACACAAATCCCATACCATCCTCATAGCTTTTCTTTGCACCGCTTCAATTCTTTTTACATCCTTAGCAAGTTACGGCCTCCAAAACTAAACACAATACTCCAGGTGGGGCCTCACCAACAACTTATACAGGGGCATTAAAACCTCTTTTCTTCTGCTGGTCACACCTCTCTCTATATACAGCCTAGCAACTTTCTAGCTACAGCCACTGCCTTGTCACACTGTTTCGTCGCCTTCAGATCCTCATATACTATCACCCCAAGATCCCTCTCCCCATCCGTACATATCATACTCTCACCGCCTAACACATATGTCTCCCGTGGATTTCTACTCCCTAAGTGCATCACTTTACATTGAATTTTAATTGCCAAACCTTAGACCATTCTTCTAGCTACTGCAGATCCTTTTTCATGTTTTCCACTCCCTCCCAGGTGTGTTGACAATTGATTCCCCTCCCCCCTTTGAACTATCATCTCTTATTTCACCCTGTGTCTGTCTTGAATAGACTGTAAGCTCTGTCAATCAGGCATCATCCCTTAGTGTTTATGTATAGTGCTGCTTATGCCTAGTAGAAATAAGTAGCAGTAGAAGTCATATAAGTATATATTTTTTTAATTTGCAGAATATATTTTCTATGGTCTTCTAATATGATATTTTTAAACATATTTTAAGTCTCATGTTGACTTTTAATCCTTATGATTGCTCCTTTTAATTTCCTTCTATTTCCTCATTTTTCATAGTTCCCCTCAAAGCTATGTCACCATAGTTGCTTTACTGAATATCAACCCTCTGGTTCAGAGTTGAGAATAGTCACTTTTAACTTGAATTGTATATATATTTGATTTGTATTTTATGTGTTTGTATTCTATTGTGCATAATTTCAAGGCTAAAAGGCAAGGCAAGAAAATAACTTCTACTTCAGTGTTATTCTTTCTGATTTAAAAAAATTAAAACATTTTCATGGGTCCTAGGCACTGTGCCCATTGTGTCTAATGGATAAGTCTGCCCAGAGGCAATTTTGTAACTGTGTTCTTAAGTGCCAAGATTACTGGCACTTTTGCACATATGTGCACTACTTGCCATTAAATGGCATTGTGTGTAACTGCATGAGAGCTGTACACCTGGGCTGAGCATTGAGGTTTCTCCCATTTACGCATCTAAGTTACAGAATACTGTAACTTACATGAGTAGCATTGCAGGACTTAGGTGCACCCAGTTAAGCCTGTCACTGATTTGGCATAATCAAGTGCAGCTGTGTGCACAAATGAAGCTTTGTGCTTGTTATTCTACAACAGCATCTGTGCTTACAGCTGCCATTATAGAATTGGATTGGATTGGCACTCAGTATGTGCCATTGGGGCACCTAACATAGGGCGCCCAGTTATAGAATTGCTCGGTCTTTTTGGAGGGAGGGGTACAGCATGGGTGGTGTCTTATTTACTTATATTTTGTAACAATGAATAAATGGTATATGGAAGTCAGCCGTGCAAAAAAAAAAAAAAAAAACACACACATGGAAAGAAAGGGCATCTTCTGCACTAATAGAGAAATGAAAAATATTGTTTACTTCTTGATATGTCACTCTTGGAAGACTTTAATCATATTACATTCCATTCTTCAAAGTGACTCACCTGCCAATGTTGAGTCACAGCATTCCAAACGCCTACTTTCCCCGTGTGACTAGTTGCCACTAACTGGTTTCCAATGAAAAAAAGAGCATCCACAGGCACACTAAGACTAAAAACTCCTATAAACAAATGTGAAAAAAATAATAACAAGGAAGAATAACAGAACTTTCACAGTTTCAAGGTATCAAAACTTTCATTATTCCCTCCTCAGTGCGGATAAAATTACTCACATTAAAAAAGGGCAGACAGCAACAGGTCAAAGAAACACATTTCCCAAGGAAACTGCATAATCAAATCTCCATGTGCACTCTGTTCCTTATACAATGAGCTGCACTTGAATGGGTATTGCAAGCCCCATCTGGAGGCTCAATTTTGACTTTCCGAGGTATTTGTTTCATTACAACCTTGTATATACATTATTTGTGTACCTAACACATGGGAGAATGTATCTACTTATCTCACCAGCGAGCCTAATCTCAGAATCATGTAACTATATTCATTTTAGATTTAGATTTTATTATGTATAACCCGTCCTTATCCAGAGTGAAGTACAATATACTCATAAATACATGAAACATACCAAACAAAATTAAACAAAACCTAAACTGACATCAATATTCATGAACAGATGATCACCAAAATGTCACCAAAGAAAACTATCAGCATAGTCCTACATTTTGAAAAGCCTTGATGTTCCAATCAGTTCATCTTCTAGTCATTCCATATAGTTTTTAAAATCAGCCGACTGTTTAGAACAAATGTGGATTTTTCATCTTACTTCTTTAGAACCTAAGGGGTATGTTTACTAAGGCGCGTTAGCATTTTTAATGTGCCTTTAAAGTTAAGGCGCTTCAAATGATAACATGACAATGCATTCCTACAGGCGTATTAGCATTTAATGCGCGTCAGCCATTAACACACATTAAAAACTTTTAACGCGCCTTAGTAAACATATCCCTAACAGTCATAATGCTGCGATTGAATGGAAATCTTTATTTCTAATGAAGCTACGACTGGTTCAGCTAGCTGTTTCAATGTTTGACTGTTTTTTAGCCAATTGAAATATAAGGTTCTCCTCTTCCTCCTCATGATTGGAGAAGATTTTGAACACTATTTATAGCCACTAGCCAACATTTTTATTAGAAGCAACTTACTAGAAACTGTTGACATTGTTCTGAGTTCTATTTGGTTCTGAGTAATTTACATTGCTTCTTTTTGTTAATGGTAACGCAAACAAGCTTTTTCTCTCCTGTTCATCCCCTAGCTGGTTCTCCCCTGATGAGGTTGTGGTGAAATGGAGGGCTTTGTTAGAAGTACTAAAGTTTAGATTACTCGTATGCCGCTTTGGTGAACCCAAATTTTAACAAGCGCCTTCACCTGGAAAGTTATTTTGTTTTCTTGTTTTCCTAATTTTGAAATATATAATCTTAAATAAGTTGGGACTGTTTTTGTACACTTTCTGAAGTGTGGAGTTTTTCAACCAATGATGGTGATTTTTACCAATGACTTTAATTATATTGGGTAATTCATGTAATCCACTGAGGTCTTTTCTCCATCTAATGGTTATTTTGGAGTCTTTTTACTAAAGGGTTGGTGTGTGGCAATTTGGAACTGCAGGCCTAATGCGGCCTCCAGCAGTAGTTCTGGCGCCCGTAACCTCCGTTCACAGGATAAATCCCTCCTCTCAGTACCCTTCTCCACCACCGCCAACTCCAGGCTCCGCTCATTCTGCCTCGCCTCACCCTATGCTTGGAACAACCTTCCTGAACCCTTACGCCAAGCCCCCTCCCTGCCCATCTTCAAGTCTTTGCTTAAAGCCCACCTCTTCAATGCTGCGTTCGGCACCTAACCCTTACCGTTCAGTGAATCCAGACTGCCCCAATTTGACTGCCCCGATCGGACCGACCGTTCACTTGTCTATTAGATTGTAAGCTCTTTGAGCAGGGACTGTCTCTCTTTGTTAAATTGTACAGCGCTGCGTAACCCTAGTAGCGCTCTAGAAATGTTAAGTAGTAGTAGTAGTAATGGAAATGCCAGAAAAATATTACCATAGGGGGCTATAGAAATGCTAAGTAGTAGTAGTAGTAGTTACCCAGCGGTAATCGAGCAGCACCACGCACTGCCTGGTTACTGCCAGGTTACTGCACAAGCCCTTACCACCACATCAATGAGTGGCGGCAAGCGCTCCCCTCAAAATGGTCACACGGTAAGTGCAAACTTACCACGTGGCCATTTATTTTTTCAGGCTTTTTACCCACTGCCCAGGTGTCTTTTGTCAGTTAGCGATTCAGAAGTTCAGCACTGAGGGACATTTTACACAGGCTTAAAAGTTAACTTGGGTTCCTTGAAGAAGAATCAGCAAAACGTGGTACATGTTAGGAGCCAACAACTTAGAGTCACATAGCAGCTAAGTATTTTCAATTTTATATAAAAACATACTACATGGTACGCATTGACATTTGAAAAATATATGAAGTGTGCGATGATTAAAAACGTCAGACTACCACCTCCACAGGCAGCCTTGAGAAATGGAAATGCTGTCCAAAGATGTGAGAGACTGAGAGAGAGAGAGACGTGCATGTGTATACAGTACTGTGAACTAAGTCTGATTATTTTTTCTTTCTGTAGATTAGCCCCTTTATTGTGGACCGTGAAGTAGCTAAGCAAAACACTGGCAATCTCGGCTCTGCATGTGCTTTCTAAAGGTAAGTGCATTTGATATCTGAATCGATAAAGCAGGAGTTTTACTCACTTATTCTAGCAGAGCTATGGATTGCCTTTTTTGAATATTTAAAGAAGTGACTGTATACATAGATGTTTTATAAGAACATGGATAGTGAAAATTTAAAAATGAAAAATATGCTTCATCGGAAGGTTTTTGCCAGTGATGAAGAGTAGTTCATTAAGATCACATTTCGCTCTATAAATCTGTGGATTTGGAGCTCTTTGAGGCTTTTCCTTCCTTTTTTTCTATATATATATATATCTCTGATTCTGAGTGAATCAGTTTGTTTGGCGTTTATATTTATTGAAAAAAATATGCCTAGGTGTATTCTCTATAATACATCAAAATTTTATAGAATAGGCTTAAATTTCTGAGCGGTATACAGAATTATGCCAAGCGCCTCTCCATGCAACCAAATTTAGTCGCGGTTATTTACACCATGTTGTAGTTGGCATAAATTCCAACTCCTAGGTTAGATGCAGAGTGGTTGTATTCTATAACATGCATAGATTTTAGAAATGTCCACACCCCCTTTTAAAGTATACGACTTAGAATTTATGCACACCACATTAATTCCAATTTAATGCTGATAATTGCTTGTTAACATCCACTTAACGGAGCTGATTAGCTAGTTAAACAATTAAGTTACACACATTGTTATAGAATGCGCTTTGATTTCTGCATGGAAATTAAGGTGCTATACATAGAATCCCAGGGAAAATGGATAAAGATGGAGGCAATGTTGTCAAGTTGCTTGACTCAAATCTGCAGGTTCTCTGGTGAGAATTCCAGGAAGCTTATGGAGATAGACAACACTTTGGGTCAACATGATAGTGAAGAATCAGTGTGTTTTAAGCCTTAAAATATACTGGATATTTTCCTGCATTAATTATCTCCTGTCATGTATTTCTCCTATTTGGCCAACAGGTGTTGTTTCTTTGCTGTAAAGAAAAGAGAAATTAATGTTCTTTTCTTTAGTTTTAGCACCAAACAGGAAGCAAGAAGCAGAATATTTTTGAAATGTTCTTGTTCTGGGCACTTGAAGTTGCTTACTATGAAGGCTGGTAACAGATTCTGGGTACACTTAAGACCAATATGGAGGAGAGTGGTGGAAAACAAATTGCGAATTTGGTGAGAAGTGGGAAAGTTAGTGCTGAATTGCATACTGTAATTTAAATATTCATCTCCCCCAAACGGATGAATTTTAACTGGGCAGACTAGATAGGCCCATTTAAAATTTTGTATCCATCGTTCAATGTTAACAATACAATGTACAACATAGACAAATGCTTCAGGAAAGTGAGGATCTGAGGCAAATCTAAATAGAAAGATTTCATTTAATTCTTAACATTTTAATTTTTGAGTAGGTTATATGTAATTACCCAATAGAAATATTAAAAGCCTTAGATTTGTGGGTTTAGAAGGTGACCTATTAACCTTTACAAAAATGACTTTTTTTCCCTCCAGTGCATTTGATTTACACAACAACTTTTATCTAATTTTTCCACTCTGCTTACAATTGCATACTTCTGAAAGACATAGGGTCCTGTTTACTAAGTCGCGCTGTAAGTGCGCAAACCTTTTAGCGTGCGCTAATGCTAGAGACACCCATAGAAATATAATGGGTGTCTCTATTATTAGCACACGCTAAAAAGTTTGAGCGCCTACAGCGCGGCTTAGTAGACAGGGCCCATATTGTCATGTTTTGGGTAGATTACCTAGTAGCAAATTTCTGGCAACTGGAAGAGCTCTCAAAAGGAAGCGTGGATATTATGTTTACTAAAATCACTGCAACAAAGCAAACTGGATCACTAAGAAATAAAGGGGTCCTTTTACAGAGGCGAGCTGAAAAATGGCTTGCGGTAGTGTAGGCGTGGGTTTTGGGAATGCGCCGATCCAGTTTTTAGCATGCCTGTAAAAAAGGCCTTATTTTTTTGCTGAAAATGGATGTGTGGCAAAATCAAAATTGCCGTGCTTCCATTTTGGGTCTGAGACCTTACTGCCAGCCATTGACCTAGTGGTAAAGAATCCGGCCTTTAATGACCTATGCGTGTCCATTACACGCGCCCAAAAAAAAAATTTGGATGCGTGTATTGGACGTGAGCCTAAAATGAAATTACCACAAGAGCTACATGGTAGTCGGGCAGTACTCCATTTTGGCAGGTGTAGACGCTTATGTGGCTTAGTAAAAGGGTCCCAAAATGATTTGTTCAACACCACAGTATCAGAAGTAGAGGATATTTCTACTGGTTTGCAGCGTTTCTCTGAATCCCAATTCAGAGCTCTAGTTATTACACTACATTTTTCGCCAGTATTTACAACTTAAAAGTAAAATAATGGACCACAGTTGTTAATTCTCACCTATTTCGCTACCACTACCACCGTCCTGAATGCTCCATAGGATGATGCTGCTCTCTGATGCAATAGCCACCATCTTGTCCTTGTCTCCATGAGGACCACCAACCACCTTGGCATTCAGAGCCACGCGCTCAATAGTCCAGTCCAGATATGGACTAGAAAACACTTGTTGCCACCCTGAAGATTCTTTAATCCTGCAAGGTAAATTAAAAACACAATCTAGGGAATAAGTTACTACTGCAAAAGCTTTTCTCCCAACATAATATAAAAAAGATTTATCATTATAGTGTCCCATTTTACTATAAACTCAAACATGATCAATACTTTAAATTTATCAAATTAAGGACTGATAGGTGCAAGTCACATACCTCTTGATAATCAGCACTTCTCCTCACTGTAAGTACTAATCCTTTCTCTCACCAAGGATGAAAATGCTTGTTATTTAAAACAGAGAGAAGAAAGGCGGATCCACCACAGTTTGATCCAGAACAAAATTTGCTCTGGTTTTGCCAGTATTTTTCTTATTGAAACTACTGGAATATCTTTACTACTAAATCTGCAGAAGTTTCTGCACAGAGACTATATTTTGATAAATCTGTCTTAAGGTGTACTAAGGTCTTACGGCTTTTAAGTGGATTGCATAACATCACAAGGAGTTTCAGTGGGATCTGAACTGGGCTTCCCTGGTTCTCAGCCTGCAGCTCTAACCATTAAGCTATTCATCCATTGCTTAACTGTATTGCTTAAAAAGGTCAACTAAATTATGGAAGCTACCTAAAAATGTGCCAAATATTTAATTTTGTGATAGAAAAGCATAGATAATATACACAGAAAGTTAGCACCCTCCTGAAGCCTCAAACTAGTTTGAAAATAAACATGTAAAATTTATAAACCCCCTAGATACAGAAGTCTACTTATATTTAAGATCTAACTTCTTAAGAGACTAATTGCACAGTCACTAGAGTTTGCCAAGTACTGTACTTGTTTATTTAGTAAACGATGGACTAGAACTGCCACTGTGGTCTTTGGAGCTACTATAAATTTCAAAAGGCCAAAAGACATTAGCTCTAAGTTTCACCTTTTGCTAGAGCAGGGAATAAACTTTCCTTGGCATCCAATTGCACAAATTTGGGAAAATAAGTCTTCTTAAGGAGAGGAACTGAAAGATTTTTGTGAAGAGTTCTTTCTTCTCAAGTGAGGAGCCACTTAGGTTGTACTGTGGATTTCTATAATCCTCTCGAACAGTCTGAGAATATTCAGATCATGAAAAGAGGGAATTAAAATGTGGCAATCCAATCTGAGATAGGAAAAAGATATACTACCAGATCTGGAAAAGCCTGCACTTCTCTCTGCACATTATTAAATCCTGTAGATTGAAAAGTTTGTGGAGTAGTATGATCTCAATACTCCATCTCCAAAAGATCCTTGCAATAGCCCCTGACAAAGTCATTGAACATTTTCTGTAAAAATGGAGATGTTCTGATAAAGATAATGTATCTGCCGTAGTCACCAGAACTGGGAATAAATGTTGGTGGCTTTATCATTGAAGAGTACAGTTGGGATGTGTCTGGCACAATGGTAATGCACCAAGAAGAAGGTTACATCACAAAGTCTTGTACAAAAAAAAGATAGATGTCTGTCTGTGCCATTCTGCTCTAAAGTATCTCTTCACAAAATGGTCTCTGGCACAATCAGATGTACTCTGAAAAGCTCAGCTTGGCTTGCCATCTTTGTCTCTGCTAGAGTTATGACTGATCTTATGCATAGATGATGGCGCATAATTATTTTCTAACTTTTTGCACTCTGGCGTGCCACCATGGTTGCGGTATTCTGCAGTAAGATGTTGGTGCTCTGTGCCATGTAATTTTTGAAGTTCCTCCTGTTCAGACCTGTTAGATGATGCTGAAGGTGTCTGTGCTTTAAGATAAAGTCTCAGCTGAGACTGGCATCTTCTTCAAAGTGTTAAAACGTGGCCCTTTCATGTAGAGAGTTTTGGAGCAACTGCATGAGGAGATGGAAGCAACAAAAACAAAGGATCTGCGAAACTGCAAAGAGTTAGCCAACCTCAAAGTGGATATTTTCCTCAGTTTTAATAGTCTTGTCTCTCTCTCATATTGGTCACAAAATTGACTGAGGCTGTACTTCCAGGCTTGCAGGGACATGAGTCTACATTCATAGAAGTCCTCTTTGGTAATGTGTTATGCCCAAACAAATGGCACTAAGACCATTATTTTTATTACGTTCCTGAATCTCCACTACCCCAGCTGCAAAGGTCTAAAATATAAATTAACATATGCTTCCAGTTTCTCCTATATAAACACGCAAATATGGAATGAATTACCAAAATCCATAAAAACAACACACAACATAAAAAATTCTGAAAATTACTGAAAACCAACCTATTCAAAACGGCATATCAAAAAAACCATCCTAAACACCAGTAATAAATTTCCACCAGAATGACACAAGATGTAACTTTTAATTTTCTGATTGTTTCAAACTAATCTATTCACAATTGAAGTGTATTATTTCTGACTGTTCAAGCTGATTTATCACGATTGAAGTTTAATTTTATACCTTTTATTTCTCATCACGAAAATGAACTTTCTTCACCTGGATATCTAACCAATTCTGTCATTTCCATCTTAGCTATGTATTTCTCTATTCCGGAATTGGTGATCATCATTACGGAACAATGTAAGCCACATTGAGCCTGCAAATAGGTGGGAAAATGTGGGATACAAATGCTACAAATAAATAAATAACATATCCATATGTACATAGCGGTATTTACATGAGTATATCACACAGGACATGCACAGGGGTTTTTTTTAAGTGCTCGTCTTGGCCAAAGCTTTATAGGAGGGATTAAGGGTGTCATTTTCCTTAATCCCATGTATTTTATTTCCACCTCTAAATGAAACAAAGTTTTTAAAAAATGTGGCATCAATACTTAACTGGCAGCATCTATACATGAAGGTTTGTGAATGGAGCAAACTACAGTTGAAGTGGAGCCATTTACATGTAAGAGTTGTCACCACCTCCATACGGAAGATGCTGGTTCTCTGCTGTTCATCATTTCAATGTATATCTTTGTAAAATGGCTACTTCTGCTACAGGTGCTCACTACTTTGCTGTTTCACACACACACCAAGATAAAAGAGGTGGTATAATTATTACTTTAAAAGACTATTTACAATACATAAAAACAATTTGCCTGGAGAGGAGGCGATAGATGGAAACCCACACCAAGGTTTTGAATACCTTGGAGTATATTCACAGCCTGCATTCCCCTCTGGATTGGCTGGCTCTCCCGGGGCGTTTGATATCATCTCAAAGTGTCGCAACCTCTCCCCATAATCCCCAGCCGCTACTGCAGGGTGTCGGAGAGGAGGAGCTAGACGGAGACCAACACCAAGTGTTGGAGAATGTTGAAGTATATTTACAGCTTGCACTCCTCTCTGAATTGGCTGGCTTTCTGCAGCGTCTGATATCATCTTACAGCGCTGCCCCTCTCCCTATAAAGCCCAGCCGCTACTGCGATGTGCGTCCACAGGGTGTGGCTGAAGGGGCATGCCAGGCCCCTTGGAGTACAGAGGAAGAGAGAGGGTACTCTAGTCATCTGGGTAAGCCTTCTTCTTTCTCCATTTTTCACATCTGAATTAACTGCTGTTAATATTGATTTTTACATCTTAATGGGGGAAAACAGGAAGATAGTGAGAACATCAATGCCAGCTGTCAAGGGTCCCATGTTGTACCAGGGTTGAAGCCAGTAATAACATCTGATGTTTCATCATTCAAGAGAGCTTCTTTTAGATCCTTGGCTTAAGTTCCCCGACTACTGAGGTTTTTTCCCCCAAAGAAGTTTGTCTTTCCACCTGAATTGGCACCAGAAATTCCTATTACTCAAAAACACATTACTACATAAGACTATAAGAATAACTATACTGGGCCAGACCAATGTTACCAATCCCAGGGCAAGTAGTGGCTTTCCCATGTCTATCTCAATATTAGACTGTGGACTTTTCCTCCAGGAACTTGTCCAAACTTTTTTCAAACCTAGATACACTAACCGCTGTTACCACATCTTCTGGCAACAAGTTCCAGAGCATAATTATTCGTTGAGTGGAAAAATATTTCCTCCTATTTGTTTTAAAAGTATTTCCATATAACTTCATCGAGTGTCCCCTAGTCTTTCTACATTCTGAAAGAGTAAAAAAAAATAGATTCTTTTCTACTCATTCTATACAACTCAGGATTTTGTAGACCTCAATCATATCTCCCCCCAGCCTTCTTTTTTCCAAGATGAATAGTTCTAACCTTTTTAGCCCTTCCTCATATGAGAGGAGTTCATCCTGTTTAGCATTTTGGTCATTCTTCTTTGAACCTTTTCTAAATTCCACTATATCTTTTTTGAGCCACAGCAACCAGAATTGAATGCAATATTCAAGGTGAGGTCACAACATGAAGTGATACAGATACATTATAATAATCTAGGTCTTATTTACCATCCCTTTTCTAATAATTCCTAGAATCCTGTTTGCTTTTTTGGCCACCACCATACACTGAGCAGAAGATTTCAATGTACTGTCTACAATGACACTAACTCTTTTTCTTGGGTGCTGACTCCCAAGTGAACCCTAGCATCAGGTAACTATGATTCAGATTATTCTTCCCAATGTGCATCACTTTTTCATTTGTCCACATTAAATTTCATCTGCCATTTGGATGCCCAGTCTTCCAATTTCCTAAGGTCTCCCTGCAAATTTTCACAGTCCATATGTGTTTTCACAACTTTGAATAGTTTAGTGTCATCTGCAAATTTAATCACATCACTTGTTGTTCTGATTTCCAGATCATTTATATAAATACGTTAAATAGCACCAGTCCCAGTACAGAACTCTGAAGCACTCCATTCTTATGGACAGTTGTCAACCAGACAGAATCACTATTGAGGAGTGTTGTGTCTCAATTATGTTCTTTTACTACTAAATCAATTTCTAAGTTTAAGCAGAGAGAGCAACACAGCGTTCCAGTCAGTAGTGCGTCGCTGGGGGTTGCCAAGCAGGGATCTGTTCGCCAGTGTCCAATGCGAAGGTGCCCAGGTTATTTAATCTGTCACTTATGAACTTTAATGCAATACCACTTTGTATTTGTCATCCCGGAAATGGCGTTTGCCATTACGGAATAATGTAAGCCAAACTGAGCCTGCAAATAGGTGGGAAAATGTGGGATACAAATGCAACAAACAAACAAACAAATAAATAAATGTTTCCTTTCAAGTGAATAATATTGAGAAGAAAATTTCCTCCTTGCAAAATACCAGCGTTTCTGCAATTAAAGATTGTCTCTTCTTGAATCGTAAGCATGAGATAATGGAAAATAATATAAGGAATCAGAACCTTAGGTTTAATTTTCCAATAACTTATTACCTCTCAGCAGAAATGCTGGCAAGGAAATATTTTAAGGAGGTACTCTGCCAAATTCTAAAATTCAATTTTGGTTAAGTGTTGTTCTATATCTATGAGAAAGGTTTTCCTGGAAGGTCAGGAGGGTGATCAAGCAGTTTTGGGTCCAGCAGACAATATAGATTTGACTGCATTTTTAGAGAATTCTACAGATTTCATTGCTGCTAAGGCCACCCTCCTGATAACCTTTTTACACAAAGGGGGTAAATCTGCAGTATTAAGAGGTTACTTTAAAAACATATCTATGCCCTTTTCAAGGAAAACCATACAGAGTTTTCCAGATGTGTCCAGGAACACTCAGGGACCCTTTTACAAAGCCACATAAGCGTTTATGCACGCCCGTGTGCCAAAATGGAGTTACTGCACAGTTACCTGGTGGCTGATGCAGTAATTTCATTTTTACCGTGCGTCTGATACGAGTGGCCGAAAAATAATTTTTATTTCCTGACGCGCCTACGCATGCCAAGTGGCATTTGACGCACATAGGTCATTTCCGCCCGGTTACCGCGTGAGACTTTACTACTAGGTTAATGGCTGGCGCTAAGGTTGCACAGCTAAAATGGACGTGCAGCAATTTTGATTTTGCTGCATATCCATTTTGGCAAAACTTTTAAAAAGGCCTTTTTTACAAGCGCGCTGAAAAATGGATTGGCGCGTGCTCAAAACACACGCCTACACTACCGCAAGCCATTTTTCAGCGCACCTTAGTAAAAGGACCCCTCAATTAGCAAAGAAAGCTTTTTTAGCTTTGAAGAATCAGGTACTGGCTTTAGATGCTTCATTTTGTCTCTGATTCCCCTGTAAGAGTTATGTTTCACTGCAGGGAACTCAATATATATTTCATGATTCTTCACAAATGGAGAAATTATTTCAAGAGCATAGTAGATACTGTTAGGCTGACTGGAGAATATAGAGTTCTATGGTATGGATCCAGTCTCATTATACTTAAGACTTGTTCTTAGAATTTGTTGTTGTGCTTTTTCTGAATTTATCTCACCCTCTCCCATAATATGGGCTGTTATGTTAGATGAGTTACTCATCTTTGATTTTTTTTTTCTGGTACCTCCTTCGGGAATGTAATCAATGATGTCTACATTTCCTTTGGATTATGACAGAAATATATGTATTATCTCAAATTTAAAAAAAAAAAAAAAAGATTTGCTTATGTTGGAAGGTCTGGAAATTTTAGTTTTGATCTCCACAGCATTTAATGTAATTTTATGTTATGGTGCTCTAGGAGTACTACATACGGATTTTTCTCCTTTTATTAAAATCTTGGTAGAAATGAATCTCCCTTCAAAAGTGATTTTAGGCAATTTTAATTTGCATGTTGACAAAAGTACTAAGATGAAACTGTTCAGCTTTTTGTGTACGTTTTGGATATGTTGGGGTGGAAACAGATGTTTGATGCGCCAACACATTGTGGTTGTCATATTTTAGATTTCTTTTTTTTATAGATAAGAGGATACCTTTTCATTTTTAAACAATTAATGACATTTTTACTGTTCCCTGGTCTGATCATAGTGCTATATCATTTTGTTTAAAGTTGGAATTTGAGAAAGATTTGCAAACCATGCCAAAATCCTATCTACTACTAATAATCATTTCTATAGCACTATTAGACGTACACAGCGCTGTACACATTATATGCAGATACTTTCTCTGTCCCTAGAGGGCTCACAATCTAAAGGACCCTTTTATAGAGCAACGGTAAGACCAACTTGGGATTACTGTCAGCCCAACGTGGCTGCCAGCGGTAGTCCCACCCCGACACACGCCATTTCCGGGGGGAGAATAAGCCCTCCAGAAATGGCTTGTGCGGCGGTAACCCAGTGGTAAATCGGGCAGGTTACTGCTGGGTTTGCGCAGAAGCCCTTATTGCCACCTCAATGGGTGGCAGTAAGGGTTTTCCGTCGCATGGCCATGCGGTAAGAGTTCTCTTATCGCATGGCCTTGTGTGCTGGGGGCTTTTTTTACCCACTGCGGTAAAAAGGGCCCTGGCACACAGGAAAAATGGCTCCCACTGCCAGCACGGGGCCCTTTTTCCTGCAGCTTGGTAAAAGGGCCCTTAGGTTTGTTAGTTTCTTTGTACCTGGGGTAATGGAGAGATAAGTGATTTGCTCAGAGACACAAGGAGTTGCAGTGGGAATCGAACCCAAAGTCACAAGGAGCTGCAGTGGGAATTGAACCCAGAGTCACAAGGAGCTGCAGTGGGAATCGAACCCAGCTCCCCAGGATCAAAGTCTACTACACTAACCATCTTTCCACGTAGTGAGGCTGGAAGAATACCAGGCCTCGTTCTTTCAAATTGCAGGACCTAAACTGTGGAATACTCTTCCTTCTTATTTAAAAACATACTTGACAGACAGAGGCATTTAAAAAAAGAAGTAAAAACATATTTATTTAGGCAAGCTTATGAGGCAGACTTAAGTTATTTTAAACACTTAGCCTAAAAGAAATGACATGCTTTTAATGAGGTAGTAAAGATTAGGATTTGTTAGTGATTTTGTCTGTTATTATATACTATGAGTTTACTAATTGTGATCCACCAAGAATTTTAGATCATGCGGAATATAAATGGTGCAAATAAATAAATACATGTGCACTCCTACAAGTATTTTAGAGAAGGTTGTATGCCAGCAGATCCTTTTCTAAAATACCATGAGAACTGAGCACATCCTGACCTGGACATCTCAAATTCCGATCTCTATTTATGTGTAAAATGGTCATCAAAGTCTGTGGTCTCGCTATTTGCTATTTTTATGCTACAAGTTGGGCAGGGTTTGAAGCCTGACTTTGCCTGCATCATGGTCTCTTGGTGTCTAGGCAAAAGCCAGAATGAATTAGCTGGGCAGATTTTGTTTGTTTTTTAAGAAAAAGAACAAAAAAGTGAACAAAAAATACCAAAGACTAGAAAAGAAAAACTCAAAGAAAGCTGGGAGAGCTTTCAGCAAAGTGGAAAAAAACAAAATGATGTTATTAACTGCACCAAGTGGATTGTTGTGTGTGGGGAGAAGTTTGAACTGCTGTACAATCCAGGTGCCACTGGAAGACTTCACTAACTTGTGTGCTGATTCAATCACACTTGTTAATGGAGAAAAGCAGTAAGTGAAAAAAACACCAACTCACAAAAACATTTATACCTGTAGCAAACAACAAAATGAGCATATGCAGCTACTATCCAGTTGTGATGGCCAGCTACTATCAGTACCTTGCGTGGATCCACTGGGAACCCTGCAAAAGAGTAGAAAAAAGAAACAAAATACTAAACATAACAATTACATATTTCTTATTCTCAACACAAACTTGAAAAATAAGTACTAACAGAAAAACTTTTCAGGAAATCAACTTGTTATTTTCAGCAGATTTTGGTGACATCAATCTCTCTGTGTTGAAAAGCGAGTAGGGGATGACCAAATGACTGGCAGTAGGCAGATAAAGTGTCTGATTACATCTATTGTGCAAGCACCAGAACAGGACCTGACACAGGGCCCTGTTTCAGTAGGACAAACCACCTACTTCAGGGATCTTCAACAACTGTCACCACGAAACAAATATATTAAAAAGCAAAAAAAATAAAAATGTATATGTATATGTAAAAAGAAATTATGTCTAAGTATAAATCAAAAGAGACTGATTATTTACGTAAGCCCAATGCTAAGGTAGAAGTAATTCTAGGAGGAAAAAGCCTCAAGAAGCACTTTTTCCACTATCTAGGCGGAAGAAGGGCTAGGGCTACTTCATCATTGGCAAAAAACCTCCTAATATCAATCGCTTGTCTTATATAGAAATCAGAATGGGGAACTTCAACCACAGACACAATATTGTTCCTCTTAGTTAACTTTCAAAAGAAGTACTTAGCTTGAGGAGCGGGTCTTCCATCAGTGTTCCTCCGTATAAATCAGACCGTGGTTAACGGTGGCCTCCGTTTACGCCACTGCTGCATCAGAACCACTGGTCATTTGGTCTGCCGAAAAATCAGAGACATTCATGATCAGCTGAACTATATACTAAAAAGACAGCCTGCTGTACATGTAGCTTACATTCCGTTCAGTCCGTCGACGGATCACGAAAGACAGCAGTATATTCAAACATGGTGGCTATTTGTACTTCAGGACCGTATTACCTACGATAAAGAAGTTTGGAGGCAATTGATGATAATCACCGATTATAAAGAACTGACTCAGGACCCAACTGATGCTTTAAAAGAAAAAAATTTTGCTATGACAGGAGAAGCTTTTGCATCGAGTCTGATCACTCAAAAAGAGTTTCAGTTTTTAAATATTAAGGCACACACTCTACCGAAAGTACATAAAACTCTGATAGACCCCCCCCCCCCCCCCGGACGCCCGATAAGTCTCGAGTAGAAGATCAGTACTAGAACCACTATCTGTTTATGTTGACACTTTTTTAAGACCTTTAGTGGCCAAAGGTAGGTCATTCATAAGAGACTCTACTCAATTCATGAATCTACTGGGTGAATGGTCTGGTTTGATGGAAGTGAGCTTAGAAGTGCAGCTTGTCACCCTAGACATTGTATCTCTCTACACTGTTATACCCCAGAAAGAAGCTCTAGAAGTAATTAAGGGCTTTTTAAATGAACAAGGACATGTCACAGTGGAACTAAGGTCTTTCATATTAAAATTAGCCTCCACAGCGATGGAAAAGAATTATTTCAAATTTAATGGAAGAATTTTCCAGCAGATTTCAGGAGCCGCAAGGGGGGCCACGATGGCTCCGTCAATTGCTAATCTATTCATGAGACATTTTGAAGACCTGTTTGTATACCCATGCCGCTATAAAGATAGCAAAGTTATGGGTACGTTACATTGATGACGTATTTTATGATTTGGCATGGAGACGATGAACTTCTTAATCAATTTAATATATATTTGAATGGATGTCATCCTAATATTAAATTCACTAAAAATGCAGACTGGCAGGAATTGACTTTTCTGGACGTTACTGTAAGAAGTCTAACCGCTTTGAAACATCCGTCTATAAAAAAAATTACTGATTGGAATACACTTTTTTCATTATACGAGTTGCCATCCGAAAGCCTTAAAGGACAATTTACCTTTTTCATAACTTTTACGGTACCGAAGAATCTGTTCAGAAGACAGCAATTTCCGACACCAAGCTAGGAGTCTGAAGGATCGTTTACTTGAAAGAGGCTACCCTAAAAAAGTAGTGAAGAATGCCTATAATAAGGCTAAATTTAATAACAGGGAGCTACTTTTACAGCCCCATTCGAGATCTGAAGAGACTGAGTCATCTGTCCACACTTGTCTGTACAATATTCCAGTGTCTCCGAATGACTTGTGACACTTATGTGATGAAATATACTACACAAGCCTCGTACATGTCACAAGTCATTCAGAGACACTGGAATATTGTACAGACAATGCCATTATTTACAGGATCTAATATAAGATTGGCGTACAGCAGGGGTAGCAACTTGAAAGAAATGCTTTGCCCCTCGACCTTCAGAACCATTCAAGATAGTTCGGTGACCTTCAATGGACATAAAAGCTGTGGCCACTGTCAGATGTGTTCTATTATGCTTGAAACCAATTTACTAATAGACCCTGTAACTGGACATAGGTCTACCTTGCTCACTAACACCACTTGTAAGTCAAGTGGGGTAGTTTACTGGAGTGGGGTAGTTTACTGTTTAATTTGTCCCTGCAAAAAACTTTACGTTGGTAAGACTTCGCGTCAACTATATGTGAGACTAATAGAACATAAAAGTGTGATTACGACTAAGAAAACGACCTCACCATTGGCAGTTCACTGCACGGAATTATCACACTGTTTTACTTCATTGAAGTGTGTAGTGCTACAACAAATCGAAACAGCTGAGAGCGATGATGATTATCGCCGGCTTCTTCTCAGAAAAGAACAGCAATGGATTTTCCGACGATACAGTATCCCCGAAAGGGCTTAATGGAAAAACAGAATGGGCACATTTCTTTTGATCACCCTGAAGTACCATCTACATAAATGAACCGATAGGTCTAGATCAACAGGGCTCTGATTGGGTGATATTCTGAGTGTCTGATGTCATAAAAAGTACAAATAGCCGCCATGTTTGAATATACTGCTGTCATTCATGATCCATCGGCTGACTGAACGGAGGAATGTAAGGTACATGTACAGTAGGCTGTCTTTTTAGTATATAGTTCAGCTGATCATGAATGTCAATGTTTTTTCGGCAGAACAAGTGACCAGTGGTTCTGATGCAGCAGTGGCGTAAACGGAGGCCACCGTTAACCACGGTCTGATTTATACGGAGGAACACTGACGGAAGACCCGCTCCTCAAGCTAAGTACTTCTTTTGAAAGTTAACTAAGAGGAACGATATTGTGTCTGTGGTTGAAGTTCCCCGTTCTGATTTCTATATCTATAAGACAAGCAATTGATATTAGGAGGTTTTTTTGGCAATGATGAAGTAGCCCTAGCCCTTCTTCCGCCTAGACAGTGGAAAAGGTGCTTCTTGAGGCTTTTTCCTCCTAGAATTACTTCTACTTTAGCATTGGGCTTAAGTAAATAATCAGTCTCTTTTGATTTATACTTAGAGTTACTATCAGGAGTAGAGACTCGTCCCCTTATATATTATTATAGTTCATCTCTAAAAAAGAAATTATGTCAGCATATTCAATTAAAAAACAGCATATGTAAACAAATATAAAACCAGAAATACATTTGTATTCATGTATGAAACTGTACAAATATGAAACAAATACATTTAAAAAATTAATGTACATAATATAAAAAAAACATAAAAGCATCAAAAAACAAATGTATGTAAGAAAGCTAAAATATAACAATATATGATACTGTACAAATCAATCTATAAATATAACGGTGGGCTTGATGGACCTTCGGTCTGTCCCAGTATAGCAACACTTATGTACTTATGTATATGGTTCAATGCATAAAGACAGAAGAACAAACACATGTAAATTAAAATCTTAAAATGTAAGCATAGGGTAAGACAATTATAAATATAAAAGTATACCTGAAACATAAGGATTGTTGGTTCCCACCTTAAGTAATTCCCTTATTTATCCTGTTTGTCATGATTAAATTGTAAGCTCTGTCGAGCAGGGACTGTCTTTTACATGTTCAATGTACAGTGCTCCGTACGTCTAGTAGTGCTGTAGAAATGATAAGTAGTAGTAATAGTAGTAGCATTTTATACAGCGTTTTGGTTTTGTATCTTCACTGCTTCAGGTCTGTCAATTTTTCATGTATTTTTGGCGGGCAGTTCTGCTCTCACTTTTCCATTGCGTTAGGCTAGACTACAGTCCTTTTGCAATATTTGTGGGTGGTTCTCCCCTCTCTTTTCCCGTGCATTTGGTTGAACTAGAGTCCTTTACCAGCATTTGCCTTCATATTTTTTACAGTCACATATATTTCTTAAGCCATATTAGCACCTTTTGAATGCTGTATTGCCATTTGATTCTTTTCTCCCTGTCCTTGCATTTTTTGATATTTTAAATAATCGTTTTCACCTTTGCCGCTGCATATACTTATCGTGTTTTGGGGTTTACATTTTCAATTTCTACTCCATTTTATCACCTTTATTATTATTATTATTGCATTGTGCTATTGGTTTCTTCATTTTAGCTTTTGACATCTGCTTACTCTCATTTTTTAGTAGCACACGCTTTTCTGTTTAATCACAATTATTACATTGCTCCAGCACCACAGATTAGTAAAGGTTGCTTTATTTAATTTGTGACGTTACAAACTTTTTAAACATCGTTCAATTGGCAATTCCCTTTCAAGCAGTTTTCTCAAGGACTGTCATCATTCCACATACCCTTTCATATTCACTTTTATATTTACACATTAAGGGCCCCATTTACTAAGCTGCGATACAGGCACACTCGAGTTTTTAGCGCACGTTAAGTATTAGCGTGCTGTAATCGTGTAGATGCCCATAATATTCCTATAGGCATCTACATGGTTAGTGCGCACTGATTTGCGCACGTTAAGTATTAGCGTGCTGTAATCGTGTAGATGCCCATAATATTCCTATAGGCATCTACATGGTTAGTGCGCACTGATTTTTAGCAGCGCTAAAAACCCCAGTGCACCTTAGTAAACAGGGCCCTTAGGTTTTTATTGGAGATAGACCACCGTTTTTTGTTTTTTTAACTTTGAGGTTTTTTTAATCTGTTTCCTTGGCGTGCGTATTTTTATTTTTTAGTGCAGTTTGTTTACATTGCTACATTTAAGTCAGTATACAGTGAATTATCTGGGTTTCAGGTATACATTTATGTCTTACCTTGTAATTATATTTTAACCCCCATTTACTAAGCCACGTAGCAGCTGCCGTGCTGCAACGCCAACACAGGCCATTCTAAGTTAATGGGCTATGTCTGCATTACTGTGCGGCTTGGTAAACAGGGGATAAGATTTTAATTTACATGTGTTTGTTTGAACCATATAAGGGTTTCACATTATATTTATAGATTGATTTGTACAGTATCATATATTGTGGTTATATTTTAGCATTCTTATTTGCATGTGTTTGTTTTTTGGTGCTTTTATTGTTTTTATATTATGTACATTGATTCTTTTACAAATTGGTTTCATATGTTTATTTGTACAATGTTATACATGAATACAAATGTTTTTCTGTTTTTATAATCATTTGCATCTGCTGTTACTTAATTGTATATGCTGACATTTTTTACATTTCATTTTACAGGTACAGTTGTAGATTTTTTTGGCTTTTTAACAATTTTAATATATTTGTTTTGAGCTAACAATTGTTGAAGACCCCTGAAGCAGGCGGTTTGTCCTGTCAAAACACAGCCCCATGTTGGGTCTGTTCTGGTGCTTGTACAGCAAGTGTGTGATTACGTCTATTGGAAATCATTTGGTCATCCCCTACTTGCTTTTCAATGTTTAGATTTACCGTAGGTTTTTTTTCCTGTTTCTTGCTGTTGTGTATCAATCTCTCTGCAACAAAAATGTGACAGCTTCAGAGCAGGAAAATTGTGTGATCAAGTGGTTGGCATAATACAGAAACACACATAAAACTAAGCTACTTACCTTTAGCAAATGTTCTCCATGGACAGCAGGATATAAAACCTCATAACTGGGCAATGTCATCTGATGACACGTGATAAAGGTTCTTCAGCTTTGAAAAAACTTTCTAGAAACCTTTAATAGGCACAAATATGTACGTGTCTGACTAACTGCCTTTGTCATTGCATGAGACCTCCTCAGTGAATGAAACAGATGACTTAAGAAGAAAACTCCTAATGAAGTGGAGGGGGGGGGGGGTGCAAGGACTTATAACTTGTTATCCATTAAGAACAAATGTTACAGGTGAATAACTGTTTTGCCCAAGGATAACAGGATAGCAGGTCCTTAACTCCCAAGCAACAGGCTGCCTTCAACAGTAGAAAAGGGGGAATACATGAAAGGCAGTGCTAACAGGCAGACATCTAAAGCTGTTTTTGGTTGCAAAATAGTTTTATACTTTTTTCTTAAATTTTTAATAAAGGCGGTCAAGGGTCATGGATTTGATATACCACCTTTCTGTGGCTACAAACAAAGTGGTTTACATATATTACATGCAAGACTTTTTCTGTCCCTAATGGGCTTACAATCTATGGCAGTTTAGAAATCAAGAAAATGGGCCCAACGGGGATGGAGTTGGATTCTATACCTCAAAAGAGAATCCGGAAGACAGACTGGCCAAATCTACTCTAGGTGTGCTCCCAACACCCTATGCTTGGAACAACCTTCCTGAGCCCTTACGCCAAGCCCCCTCCCTGCCCATCTTCAAGTCTTTGCTTAAAACCCACCTCTTCAATGCTGCATTCTGCACCTAACTCTTACCATTCACTAAATCCAGACTGCCCCAATTTGACCGCCCCTATCGGACTGTCCGTTCACTTGTCTCTTAGATTGTAAGCTCCTTGAGCAGGGACCGTCCCTCTATGTTAAATTGTACAGCGCTGCGTAACCCTAGTAGCGCTTTAGAAATGTTAAGTAGTAGTAGTAGTAGTAGTACTATGATATTGTGAGACTTGATATGGCTCTCCACGGTAAGTCCTAGACCAAGTTTGTTTGTTTTTTTTTTTAATCTAAAGCGTAAAGTATGTTCAGCATTGTGCTTATGTGATGTAGCAATGAATGTTGGAAGGATGACTGAGGTAGGAATCTGATACCACCATATGAAAGCAAGTATAGAATCACCCTACTGATGCAAAAATCATTGTAGGGTGGATCACTAGTGCCTGTAACCCACTAATTTTCTGTGCTAAAGTGATCACCCCCAAATATAGGACCTTCCAGATCAGGTAGTTCAGGTAAAAAGAATCCATTGACAAACTAGCTTTCATAATCTGGGCTAGATCAACACTTAGGTACCTAGAAACAGTGAGTGCCTTGGAGGAAGGCTTCAATGAAAGTTTCAATGAAAGTAAACCCTGCAAAAAAGTAAAGGCTGCATAGAAGTGGTTTAGCTTTTTTCTAGTGTTGATAAGTGCCAACTCCACTAAGATGAACTCTAAACCTAAATCAGAGAGGTGGAGAAGTTATTTTATCAGATTTTGTATGGGACAGAAAAAAGGATCTCTGTCCTTCCAACCATACGTCAGTAGACCTCTTCTACTTAACACCATAACATTGCCTAGTGGCGTCTTTCCTAGAAACCAGAAGTGATACGTTGTCAGGCAGATTCTGGGAAGCCAAGGGTACCTTTTCAACATCCAGATTGTGAGGGAGGGGAACTGTTGTCAGGATTTAACATTATACCTTGAATCTGCATGATCAACACTGGAGAACCTACAACTTGGGTACTTAAAAGTAATAGGACCTCCATTACCCTCCATTCTGATACCTCCTGGAGGAGGAAGAGGCTGGATCATAAGTGGGCTTGGATAAAGTGATCATAATATGATCGGATTTGATATTAGCTTTGAAGTAAGTATACATAGGAAATCAAATACGTTAGCGTTTAACTTTAAAAAAAGAGACTATGATAAAATGAGAAGAATGGTGAAAAAAAAATTTAGAGGAGCAGCTGCGAGGGTCAAAAATATTCATCAGGCATGGATGCTGTTCAAAAACACCATCCTGGAAGCCCACGCCAAATATATTCCGCATATTAAAAAAGGAGGATGGAGACCAAACGACAGCCGGCGTGGCTAAAAAGTGAGGTGAAGGAAGATATTAGAGCTAAAAGAAAATCCTTCAGAAAAGGAAGAAGGAACCGACTGAAAATAATAAGAAATAGCATAAGAAATGTCAAGTCAAATGCAAAGTGCTGATAAGGAAGGCTAAGAGGGACTTCGAAAAAAAGATTGCGATGGAGGCAAAAACACAGAGAACAAATTTTTTTTAGCTATATTAAAAGCAGGAAGCCGGCAAAAGAATCAGTTGGACCGCTAGATGACCGAGGAGTAAAAGCGACGATCAGGGAAAACAAAGCAATAGCGGAGAGATTAAATGAATTCTTTGCTTCGGTCTTCACCGAGGAAGATTTGGGTGGGATACCGGTGCCAGAAATGGTATTCAAAGCTGATGAGTCGGAGAAACTTAATGAATTCTCTGTAAACCTAGAGGATGTAATGGGGCAATTCTACAAACTGAAGAGTAGCAAATCTCCTGGACCGGATGGTATTCTTCCCAGAGTACTGATAGCACTGAAAAATGAGCTTGCAGAGCTATTGTTAGTAATATGTAATTTATCCTTAAAATCGAGCATGGTACCGGAAGATTGGAGGGTAGCCAATGTAACGCCAATTTTTTAAAAAGGTTCCAGAGGAGATCCGGGAAATTATAGACCGGTGAGTCTGACGTCGGTGCCGGGCAAAATAGTAGAGACTATTATTAAGAACAAAATTACAGCGCATATTCAAAAGCATAGATTAATGAGACAAAGTCAACGTGGATTTAGTGAAGGGAAATCTTGCCTCACCAATCTGTTACATTTCTTTGAAGGGGTGAACAAACATGTGGATAAAGGTGAGCCGGTTGATATAGTGTATCTGGATTTTCAGAAGGCGTTTGACAAAGTAACTCATGAAAGACTCCAGAGGAAATTGGAGAGTCATGGGATAGGAGGTAGAGTTCTATTGTGGATTAAAAACTGGTTAAAAGATAGAAAACAGAGAGTAGGGTTAAATGGTCAGTATTCTCAATGGAGAAGGGTAGTTAGTGGGGTTCCTCAGGGGTCTGTGCTGGGACCGCTGCTTTTTAACATATTTATAAATGACCTGGAAATGGGAGTAACTAGTGAGGTAATTAAATTTACTGATGACACAAAGTTATTCAAAGCTGTTAAATCGCAGGAGGATTGTGAAAAATTACAAGAGGACCTTACGAGACTGGGAGACTGGGTGTCTAAATGGCAGATGACGTTTAATGTGAGTAAGTGCAAAGTGATTTATGTGGGAAACAGGAACCAGAATTATAGCTACGTCATGCAAGGTTCCACGTTAGGAGTCCTAGACCAAGAAAGGGATCTAGGTGTCGTCGTTGATGTTACATTGAAACCTTCTGCTTAGTGTGCTGCTGCAGCTAAGAAAGCAAATAGAAAGTTAGGTATTATTAGGAAAGGAATGGAAAACAAAAATGAGGATGTTATAATGCCTTTGTATCGCTCCATGGTGCGACCGCACCTTGAATATTGTGTTCAATTCTGGTCGCCACATCTCAAAAAAGATATACTGGAATTAGAAAAGGTGCAGAGAAGGGTGACGAAAATGATAAAGGGGATGGAACAACTTCCCTATGAGGAAAGGCTAAAGCAGCTAGGGCTCTTCAGCTTGGAGAAAAGGCGGCTGAAGGGAGATATGATACACATCTATAAAATAATGAGTGGAGCTGAACGGTTAGATGTGAAGCGTCTGTTTACACTATCCAAAAATACTAGATCTAGGGGGCATGCGATGAAGCTACAATGTAGTAAATTTAATTAAACTCTGGAATTCGTTGACAGAGAATGTGGTAAAGGCGGTTAGCTTAGCGGAGTTTTAAAAAGGTTTGGACGGCTTCCTAAAGGAAAAGTCCATAGACCATTATTAAATGGACTAGGGGAAAATCCATTATTTCTGGGATAAGAAGTATAAAATGTTTTGTACTTTTTTGGGATCTTGCCAGGTATTTGTGACCTGGATTGGCCTTTGGTCTTTCCCAGTATGGCAATACTTATGTAGAGTTTTAAGGGTGTCACTATGCTGCTTAATGAGCGTACAAGCCTCTTGACCTTTATCTTCACCTATCACACTCTTTGGCACCTCAATCTCAGAAGTATCTAGCTTTCGATATTAAGGCATTATATTTGATTCCTTCTCTCTCATTTCTGCCTCAAATATTGCACCTGACCAAGGTTAGTTTTGCAGTCTTCCGTCAACTACACACAATTCGCCACCTCTTTGACACTCAACGTTTTCATGCACTGGTACTCATCTTTCTTCACTTCCTGTCTAGACTATTGTAATGTAGTTTAGGTTGGTCTACCCTGCACTACGTTGAAGAAACTCCAAACATTGCAAAATACAGCTATTAGGTTACTATGCCATGCCCACCATTTTGACCACACTATGCCTTTACTGAAACAATATCATCGGCCTCCCATCAAACAGTGAATCACATATAAGGTTGCTATTCTCACTTTCAAGGCCCTAAGATTAGGTACTCTGGATTACCTTTCCTCGCTTACTATCCTCTACTGTCCTGCTAGGTCTTAAACTCCCTAAATGACCACCATTTAGTTCTGCCCAGCCCGAGATTTGCCTACTTGGAAACTACACGTTATAGTGCCTTTTTCTTTCTAGCACCCCATACTTGGAATAATCTCTTTCTAACTCTCCATAGTAATCTCTCTTTCAGGAATTTTAAGATAGAACTTAAAACTTGGCTCTTTCAAATAGCTTATGGGCAAACAGTATGATTGAGCTCACCTGCTGTATTTGCATTGGCTGCCTACCATCTTTTACCCTGTCCCTTTCTTTCCTTCTCTTATTTTCCCACTTGGTGTGACTGCTTGTTTTCCTATATTTTAATGGAGTTCCTTTCTTGTTTCCTCATGTAGCCTGTACACTGCTCTGCTCTGCCAGTCAGTTAGAGCAGTATAGAAAGTCTTGGAAATAAAAGAAATTCTCTCCATGGCATGGGCATGGCATCAAGATTTTCTTATACATCTTGCCTAACATCCGAGGCCCAAAGCCTTGGAAGTTTTTGGGTACAATTCTTCATGGTAGGAACTCTTGATATCATTTTAAAAATAAGTAACGTGGTCTATACATTTTTCATCCTACTTCCCTTTGGCTACTGGCAAGTGGAATTCCTCAGCCTCGCCTCTAAGAAGAATACACACAAATTCTGTAGTACTGCATACTATGTTCAGCAAGTACATGGACATGAACAGCTGACAGGAATCTATGCAGGTTGAAAGCATAGTATTCTGAAACAATCACTTCCCTAAAGATTTTGGTGACTTGAGTCTCCATCCCAGGAAGCAGCAAGCTGCGAATCTTGGAACTCTTGGCTCCATTCATCATCTTGGTGCATTTAATCATTTCCTGACTCGACTACTGCAATGCTCTTTATGTATGAATCAACTACATAGTTCTTAAATGATTACAACTCATTCAAAATACGACTATTAAGCTAATTACAGAACACCAAAAGTTACTCCCATTTTAAAGGACGCACCCACTGGCTACTACTAACCCATCAAACATCTCACTCTGGTATATAAAATTTGTTCCACTAACAAATCTTTTCTCTCTTCTTTCCTAGTCCCTTACCACCCCCTTCCAGAACTCTGTGATCCTCACAGCAAGGTCTCCTTGTTCCTTCTTTTCATAATATATCTGCTGTTGCTTTGTTGTTCCTTCTTTTCATAATATATATGCTGTTGCTATCTGGCATTCTATCTTTTCAGTTCAGGCCCCTCACCTCTGGAATCGATTGTCACGTCTCCTCAAACTCCTCCCCTTTCTTTCCAATTATTTAAAGTTACCAATGATTGTTTCTTAACTTAAACAGTATGTATGTACGTACGTACATTAACTAATTGGTAACTTTAAATAATGTAATGAAATGATTGGTCAAGAAAAGTCTACCTGCTTATTGGAGGATAGATAATGATCGTGAGTCTTAAGAAATAAGGATAGGTTGTGCAATAACACATACTCATTGGAACCAGTTGGTTTGAACAATCTAATTGAGTGGTGTGCATTCTATTGCTAATAATGACAATCAAAGAATGTTGTGATCATGCTCCATATAGCTGAATTGAGTAACGATCTAGGATTGCAATAGATTGGAGCTGTTGATTGGTGATGAAGATCGTGCCATGATTGTATTAACCACTGATTGGTAACTTTAAATGATGCACTGAAGTGATTGGTCAAGAAAAGTTTACCTGCTCATTGGAGGATGGATAATTGATAGTGAGTCTTGAGCAATGAGAACAGGTTGTGCAATAACACATACTAACCTGCTTAACAGCTAAGAATGTTGCATGAAAAAATTGGGGCTTAATAAGATGCAATGTAAGTAAATTATGAAAGAATAAATTAGAAACTCTGTATGAAAAAATTGGGGTTAGAAAAGATGTTATGTATGTAGATTGTGAAAGAAATATAAATGGTTATTTCTCAATTGAAGCAGCGTTTATAAGTGTATGCTCATAATCGTTAACAAAATATCTGCTACTTGGTTTAGAATGTTCAGCCTTTTACTCATGTAAAACTGTCAGTATGATAGTGTTAAATTGTTTTGGAAGTATATTGAACTAGCATTGTTTATCTACCCTTGTGTTTATTGAAGTAGTTACTAGTTAATTCAAACTAATAATTTTTGTAACTATGGTGAAAAAATTGGGGTTAGATAAGATGTAATGAAAGCAGATTGCAAAATAAATACAAATCTGTCTAACTGCTAAAAACGATTTCTGAAAGAATTTGGGTTTGGATGAGATGTAATGTAAGTAGATTGTGAAAGAAATAGAAATGATTGTTTCTTAACTTAAGCAGTATTTATGTATGTGTGTTCATAATTGCTCATAGAATATCTGTCACTTGGTTTAGAATGTTAAGCCTTTTATTTATATAAACACTAGTAAAACAGGCCCGTTTCTAACACAAATGAAACGGGCCCTAGCAAGGTTTTCCTCGGAGTGTGTATGTTTGAGAGAGTATGTGTGAGACTGACTGTGTCTGTGTGTGTGAGAGAGAGAGAGAGAGAGAGAGAGTGTGAATGTGCGAGTGTGTGTGTGTGACAGAGAGTGAGACTGCTGGGTGCGAGTGTGTCTCCTCTGTCCCCCTCCAGCCACCCAGCAATTCTTCTCTCTCCCCTGCTCCCCCCTCCAGCCACCCAGCGATTCTACTTTTTCCCTTTACCCCCTCCAGCCACCCACCGATGCTCTTCTCTCCCCTGTCCCCCCCCCCCAGCCACCCACCGAGTCTCCTCTGTCCCCTGCCCCCCTCCAGCCACCCAGCGAGTCTCCTCTGTCCCCTGCTCCCCCTCCAGCCACCCAGCGCGTCTCCTCTGTCCCCTGCTCCCCCTCCAGCCACCCAGCGCGTCTCCTGTTCCCTGCCCCCCTCCAGCCACCCAGAAATTCTCCTCTCCCCTGCCCCCCTCCAGCCACCCAGTGATTGTCCTGTGTCCCCTGCCCCCCTCCAGCCACCCGATTGTCCTGTGTCCCTTGCCCCCCCTCCAGCCACCCAGCACATCTCATCTGTTCCCTGCCCCCCTCCAGCCACCCAGCAATTCTCCTCTCTCCCCTGCCCCCCTACAGCCACCCAATGATTGTCCTGTGTCCCTTGCCCCCCCTCCAGCCACACAGTGATTGTCCTGTGTCCCTTGCCCCCCCTCCAGCCACCCAGCGATTCTCCTCTCTCCCCTGCCCCCCTCCAGCCACACAATGATTGTCCTGTGTCCCTTGCCCCCCCCTCCAGCCACACAGTGATTGTCCTGTGTCCCTTGCCCCCCCTCCAGCCACCCAGCGATTCTCCTCTCTCCCCTGCCCCCCCTCCAGCCACTCCTCCACTTTAATCAGCATATATTAAATTCCCCCCATGTGCTACAGAAAAGCACCGAGCACATCCTATATAAAAAAACGCACCTCCAACGTTCTGAAGCCGAGAAAGTGAAGCCTACAAGCCTTGGAGCATTCGTGTGCTCTGTAAGGCTCCATCTCCTCACTTGATGACACATAGTTCCGGAACGTTGCAGGAATGCTTCAAGGCTTGAAGGCTTCACTTTCTCGGCTTCAGGAGGTGCATTTTATTATATAGGATAGGATGGCAGTATGATAGTGTTAAAAATATTAGATTAGAAATTATATGTTGATTGAAGCGGTTAAAAGTTAAGTCAAATTAATGATTTTGTAAGTAAATATTGAACACCAGATAATGTGTGATCTTTATAGATGTAAATGATGTGTATTTGTTTTGTAGGTGATCACAAAAATATGCGATACCATCTTGTTTGATATTATAAGAAAGTTGATGCACGGCCCCTGATGAAGCATGTAAAGTGAAACGGGTTTGGTTACCGTCGAGCCATAGCTAAACGCTCAACTACTTTTTATATATAAAAGAAGATAATATTTGAAAATAAAGGAATATCTGGAATTTTAATACATCATGTTATTTAAATATTTACACTTGACTCTTCACTTGTTGATGTTCATCTTTTGAGTTAGAGTCACAGTAGCCTTCCTCTTTTTGTGGTTACTGTTTCAGTAGTGGAAACTCCACACCGAACCATGTGCTCCTGGGCGACTGTTGGCTCTCCCCACTACCACCACCACCCATTATAATTTTAAAGCTGTTCTATCTCCATTTTAAAAGTTAGCGCCAGCAGCCTGGTTCTATCCTAGTTAAGGTGGAGCCCATCCTTTTGGAACAGTCTCTACCTTTCCCAGAATGTCACTCAGTTCCTAACAAATCTAAAACCCTCATCCCTGCACCATTACATTGAGACTTTGGAGCTCTGCCTGCCTTTTGGGTTCCTGCTAGTGGAATGGGGTACATGTCTGAAAATGCTACCCTGGAGGATCTGGACTTCAGCATTCTACCTAAGAGCCTAAATTTGGCTTCCAGAACCTCCCTCCCACATTTTCCTAAGTCATTGGTACCCACATATACCAAGACAGACGGTTCCTCCCCAGCACTATCTAAGATCCTGTCTAGGTGACGCGTGAGGTCCACCACCTTCGCACGAGGCAGGCAAGTAACAAGACGATCTTCACATCCACCAGCCACCCAGCTATCTACATGCCTAATGATCAAATCACCAACTACAACAGCTGTCCTAACCCTTCCTACCTGGGCAGAAGTTATTAGAGACACATCCTCGGTATGAGAGGATAGTGCATTCCCTGAAGGGCAGGTCCTGGCTACAGGAGTACTTCCTAAGTCACCAGGGTGATGCTCTCCTTCTAGACCTCCCTCTTCCAAGGCAGAACAGGGGAAGCCAAACTGAAGGTGGGACTTCTCTATAACGTCCCTGTAGGTCTCCTCTATGAACCTCTCTCCCTCAGCTACTCCAAGTCTGCTACTCTAGCCTCAAGAGAACGGACCCATTTTCTGAGAGTTAGGAGTTCTTTGCATCGGGAACACACATTATTTCCTTTATTTCTAATTTTCTTGATATCTAAAATACCTTAATTGTAACAATACTTTGTTCTTCTCATACCGTTTATGACGATTGTCATTGCGGCATAATGTAAGGCGCATTGAGCCTGCAAAGAGGTGGGAAAATGTGGGATACAAATGCAGCAAATAAATAAATATAACTGCTCGCCAACTGGGAAATAATCATACATGTGACACTCAATGCAAAAAACTGGATAGCACCCCTCTCACTACTGGACTGCTGTCTCCATCTTAGTATTTTTGAGTTTTTCAATAGTTTAAAACTTGAGGATATTAGTCTAATATAAAAATGTCTTTAGCTTATATGGTATATTTGTGATTTATTTAGTGTTTTAGAAGGTAATGAAATGTAATTAAAATTCCTCTGGTGGGGATTTGCATTTTTCATATGGTGGGGAAAGACCTAACAGAGACCAGCGGACCTCTTCTCTGAGTAGCTTCCTGTGTCCTCATCAGAATTCCAGGATTACTTTGACTCACAGAAGTAAGTTCTGTGAGTCAGAGTAATCCTGGAATTCTGGAATCCTGGAAGTCAGTTGCTAAAGTCTGGTTTCTTGTCTGTCTTGCACTATTGACAATATGGCCAAGCCTTCTACGGTGTTGAGGCACCAAAAATTCCCAGTGCCTAGTTGAGACTTCCTCCTCCAGTGCACCAGAAGAGTGTATTGGTGTAGCCAACCTCAACTCCGAGCCCTCTATAGGCCTCGGTATCAAGGCGTCTCTTTCAGGCAGGACATTTGTCTTGAGTATCGGCTGGATTGCCCCTACTCTTGACATAGATTATATCGAAGCTGCAGCATTGTGTCGAGCAGCATCTGTTCCTGGAACTTCTGCATGGATTGCTCCTTGAAGGCTGCCATTGACTACGGCATACTGGCCACTTTGCCCTCAGTCATTTGAGTTCTATCAGAACTAAGGTCTCGGGTCTGTGGACACTAGGGCACCCTCTCTGAAAGCATGGAGAATGAGCAGTCTCTCATGTCAAGGGCACTTCAAGGATACTGGTGACCTCAGTGCCATGTTTAATAGAGAGCAAAGCAGAGATGTCTCAGCTTCTGCCCAATGTCCTGTATTGTGCTCTCTTGACACCAATGAAGACAGGATAGTTGTGTCCATCAAAACAGCAGGTGGAGATAGAGAACTGAAAACTGAACTGAAAGATCTCTCTTGGTATCTAGTCCAGCTCCTCAGTATTTACACAGACAAGCAGTAAGGATAATACTCAGAATAAAACACAACCACCTTAAACAACTCACAAACCGAACACTAACCAGATGAGCAAACATGTGGACCTCTCATCTCTGGACAACTTGTAGAGAACAACAGATATGTAGTAAACTCCATGCAAGGTGACAGTCATTATTTGGTCCATTACTTTGCACTGACTAAACATCTCAGAAACCTTGGGCGGGCCTCTGGAATAGTGAAAAGGTCTAATGAAAAGAAAATTATCAGGTAAGACCTAATTTCTCCTTCCATTATGTAGCTTCATTCTGTTCCAGAACCTGTGGGATGTTCAAAAGCAATCCCTAGAGTGGGTGGGATCCTGGTACCTCCACCCTGAGGACCAAAGCCCATATGATGGTGAAACCGTAAGACCAAAGGGCACAGATCCTCCAAAAGCACCTGACCTTGATTGAGTACGGCGTGTACCTGCGGAAGACAGTGAGGACCCCTGTCCAGCAGTCAAATCAGGTCTGCAGCCAATACAGGGCTATGAGAATTATTAGACGCCGGTGCAATATGATCCATTTCAGCACATGGCTTACCAAGGACCAAGGAGGGAAGACAAACTGTAAATGTGTCTCCAGCCAGGACTGCAGTAGGGAATCGATCCCCATCAAGTCCCGTCATTCCAACAGCTGAAGAACTTGAGCATGTTGGCAGCCCTTTTCGTCGCCATCAAGTCCAGAAGCGGAGAAATCCATCAGTCCACTATCAGCTGAAACCCTTGGCTGGATAGTTCCCATTCTCTCAGGTCCAAGGAGTGCTTGCTGAGAAAGTCCACCTCCACATTCATGGACCCCGCAATGTGAGCTGCCAATAAACAGAAAAGATTTTTCTCTGTCCAACTCATGAGGGAAGGCGCCTCCACCGCCATCAGACAACTACAGGTCCCGTCTTTCTTGTTGATATAAGCCACTGCCTTGGCACTATCAGAGAAAACATGGACCAGGGCTCCCACCAGAAAGGGAACAAAGTCATGTAAAGCATTCCACCCTGCCCTGAGCTCCAAGCGATTTATCAACCACAGACTCCTGTTCTGTCCAGGTACACTGTGCCAAATAGAACTTGTAATGAGTCCCCCAACCCAACTTGCTGGCATCCGTTGTCACCACCTCCCATTGTGTTATCGGAAAGTGACCTCAGACGGTCAAATTCCTAGGCAACAACCACTACTGCATACTTCATCTGGCAACCGCATCCAAGGAAGCTGAAGGTTGTACTTCTGTGCCAACGGAGACCAGCAACTGAGAAGAGATTTCTGTAACAGCCGTATATGAACCCTTACCCATGGCACCACTGCCACCATCACTGACCCCAGAATCTGGTCGTAGCCCCAGACCCTGGGCCTGCCTTGTCTGAGAAGACAACGAATCTGCTAAACCAGCTCTGACCTCCTATGCTCCGTAAGGAAGATTATCTCCTATGCTGTGTTGAATAGAATGCCCAGATACTCCAGAGTCTGTGGTGGAGTTAGTCTGCTCTTCTTGAAATTGAATACCAAACAAAATGACTAAAGAAGACAGACAACTTTGTCCATTGCCGCCAAACTGTCCAAATAGGATGACGCACGAATGAGCTAGTCGTTGAGATATGGGTGAACTCTGATTCTCTGATACCGAAGAAAGGACACCTCCACCACAACCTTAGTAAATGTTCTTGGAATTGTGGCAAGACCAAAGGGCAAAGCCCTGAGTGGAAAGCGACAGGCCAGCACCGCAGAACATAGAAACCTCTGATGCGGCAGTCATATGGGTAAATGCAAGTACACTTCCTTGAGATCAAAGGCAGTGAGAAATTCTCCTGCTTGAACGAAGGCTATGACTACCTTTAGTGTCTCCATACAAAAGCAGGACACTCAGAAGCAGCAGTTTAGACCTTTGAGATCTAAGTCCAGACAAAAGGTTCCTTCCTTTTTTTTTTGAGACGATGAAGTTGACAAAGTATTTGCCTTGTCCCTGTCCAGCCTGGGGAACTGGAATGATGGCCTGGAGCGGCAACAAGGAATCTATGGTAGCCTGAACTCTGACTGCTTTGGTTCCTTTTCAACGAGGAGACTGCAAGAAGAGGAGTGATCAGGTGGGAGAACTCCAACTTGTAACCTTATGTATGAATATACAGAACCCACTGGTCCGATGTGATTTTGGCCCATTCATCCCGAAACGCCTGAAGATGTCCTCCTACAGGAGGAAGAGAAAAGTGGACCAGCCTCACAACATTGCAAAGCTCTGGAGACATTGGGCACTCTAGCTTACTGAAAGGAGGCCTTCCTGTCCTCACGAAAAGAAGATTGGCACGCCTGAAAGCATCTGACTATATTGTTGATAACCATGTCAGTATCGTCTGCTGTTTCAAAATCGAGATTGAAATCCCCAGTATCATCTGCTGTTTTGAAATCGACATCAAAATCCCTGATAGCCAGAGGCTTTCGGCTTATCCTCCAGCAACCACTGTGGCTTAGTTCCCCCCAGTTCTTTCACCAAGTTACTGAGATCTTCTCCAAATAGCAACTTGCCCCGAAAGGGCAGTTTAACTAGATATGACTTTGACGCTGCGTCCACTGCCCAACATACTGTAGGCCATAAATGCAACGTCATAAATAGCATCCACCAAGTAGGCTAGCCCCGCTACCAGCTGTGCATTATGGTGCCCCTCTTGTGTTGCCGACTGCTGATGCCACCTCAAGCATGCTCTTGAAATGAACTAGATGCACACAGTCACTTGGAGGCCCCAAGAGGACCCTTCAAAGGCTTGTTTCAACGAGCTTTCTAGCTTCCTATCCTGTAGGTCTTTTATGGCAATGCCTCCTTTTGCTAGCAAGGTAGTTTTCTTAGTCACTGCCATAACAGGGAGTCCACCCTGGGAAGCTGCAATTTATTTTTCTCCTCCTGAACTAACAGGTAGAGGTGAGCCATGGCTCTTCCCCTTCTCAGCCCCGTATCCGGTGAGACCCATTCTGCTGTAATCAGGTCCTGAATGTCAGGATGCATTAGGAAGGCCTTAGAAAGACCTCTAAGCCCCCTCGTGACCAAAAAAGAGGGAACTCTGATGCCGAAGCAGAAGGCTCCTCAATGGAAAGCACGGTCACTGCCTCAAAAGAGTACTGAGCTCCTCTTCATGAAACTTCAGTACTTTCAGATCATCCCTCTCCTCAGGAGGGTGCTCTCCCTCCTCTAACGGCGCTTTCAATGATGGCTCCTCTGAATAGACCAAGGCCACATTAGAAAAGTAGGAAGAAGCAGAGACAGCTTCATCTGCTCACTCCTGGAAGTCTAAATGAGATGTCTAAAGAACAGGAGGGGCAGCGGGGCACAAAACTAAAGCATCTCACATAAAGTCTGACTGTCCCTGCTTCAGTAAATAGGCATGCTGTAAGAACAATACAAACTCCAGAGAAAACAAAGATACCAATGCAGCTGAGTGCTCTGTCGGGCCCCGAAGTTGTAAAATGGCAGATGTGCTCTGCATATGATCAGACAGAGATTGTTCCTCACTGCCAGTCGGCCACAACAAAATAGCACCCTTTTCAGCACTCTCCATCATCAAACTACGCACCTGCCCTGCCAGAGAGCCCCAAACCCCCAGTATATTCGGATTCTGCGCAAAATCTGAAGATGTGCTGCTGCCAACCATTTCTTTTGTGTCCCACAAGATTCCAGGCTTGCACGCAATCCAACACCCTGACACCAGCCAGTGAGTCCCACAGTGGAACCACTCCAACTGCCTCCAAGGGAGTCGCAATTCACCCTGATTGTCACAAGCGCAGCACAACATGTCCCAAGTGGTGAGTCAGGATCCCTCCTCTGCAGCAAACGGTTCCGAGTCAAACTTTAGTTAGACTTACAATTGTCAGCTGCTCCCTCCAAGCTCACAGTCTCAACAAGTCTTAGGTTCAGGACTGATACTCTGTCCAACGTTCTTCACGAATCCTCTTTCCTTCTCTTTCTTTTTTAAGGTTGTTGTGCTGGAAAAGGAGACCTTCACTGGAAACAGGGAAGAAGTAAATTCGCGGGGAACCAGAGACAGGGATCTGAAGGTCTCCAGATATGACTCTGCAGACTCAAGCCACCCGCAAAGCTCAACTGGGAACCAGGAGCAAAGCACTCAGAACCAGAGGCTGAAAAATGTGCCCTTCCACCTGCTGGAGATTTACAAAAAAAAACTGAGGAGCTGGACTGGATGCCAAGAGAGATATGTCACAGCTCAGTTTTCAGTTCTCTATTGTCACCTGCTGGTTGATGGACACAACTAGAATAGTAGGAAGCTCAGCAATGGAATGGGTTATTTTTAAAAAGTATGACTGTAGTACATTCTCACCTAGTTTAACCATACTTTCTCCAACAGCAGCAACTAGTGTGGGCTGGGCACCACTTACTTGAGCCCCAGCTTCAGAACCACTCTGCCCAGTCCTAACTTCTGTGGTAGGTGCAGATGTACAGCTTATTTTGCGACTTGGAATACCTAAAACAAAGGAGGAGAGAAAACTAATATTTTACCTCACACCTTTACTTGCTTTTATTTGGATTATTCACATAGCAAAGATACTTGTAGCAGGCCTTATATTCTTACACGTGGGTAAAGCGGCACCGCATTTCCCAGTCCAGAGCTTATAACAAGCTTTAAAGAGCTTTGTGGAGCATGAGACACGCTCCATGGTGCATGCGCGAGTGCCTTCCTGCCTGCCACAAGGGCGCGGTTACAGGAGTTAAATACTACAGCACAAAAAAAAAGAAAAGAAAAAAATAGGAGACAAATCCTAGGGGAAGTGGGAGGGTTAGTGAGAATATAAGGTCTGCTGTCCTCAGAGAATACCTGCTAAAGGTAAGTATCTTTGCTTTCTCTGAGGACAAGTAGGCCATTATTTCTCACAAGTGATGTATCCCTAGCATCCAGGCTCACTGACAACAACAAACACTGGTCAATTGGGCCTTGCAACAACGAGGACATAACTCAGATATCAACCTGAAACTACATACAAACTGAGTGAGAGTGCAGCCTGGAACAGAATAAAATGGGCCTAGGGAAGTGGAGTTGGATTCTAGACCCCAGATTCTGCAAACACTGCATGAACTGACTGTCATATCAAGTATCCAACTCAAGGCAGAAATGAGATGTGAATGTGTGGACTAAAGACCACATCACAGCCTTGCAAATTTCTTCAACGGAGGCTGACTGCAAGTGGGCTACCGCTGCAGCCATGGCTCTGACATTGTGAGCCTTGACATGACCTTCCAGGGTCAGCCAAGCTTGGGCAAAACTGAAAGAAATGCCATCAGTCAGCCAATTACAGATTGTGCGTTTCCTGATGGTGACCTCCATCCTGTTGGGATCAAAAGAAACAAAAAGTTGGATGGACTGTCTGTGGAACCATGTCCGCTTCACATAATAGGCCAATGCTTGCTTGCAGTCCAAGGTCTGCAAAGTGCTTTTGCCAGGACGGACATGAAGTCAGGGAAAGAATGTTAGCAAGATGAGTGGTTCAGATGGAACTCCAACACAACCTTTGGTAGGAACTTAGGGTGTGTGCAGAAGACTACTCTATTATGATGAAACTTAGTATAAGGTGCATCCACTACTACAGCCTGAAGCTCACGGACCCTATGAGCTGAAGTAATTGACACAAAGAAAATGACATTCCAGGTCAAGTACTTCAGATGGCAGGAATTCAGTGGCTCAAAAGTAGCTTTTATCAGCTGGGTGAGAACAACATGGAGGTCCCAGGACACAGGTGGAGGTTAGACAGAGGGCCCTGACAAAAGCAAACCTCTCATGAAGCGAACTAGGCGCTGTCCAGAGATGGACTTACCATCCACACGGTGATGATAAGAACTAATTGCGCTGAGGTGAAACCCTTACGGAGTTAGTCTTGAGAACAACCTCAGAGAAGTGTAGAAGGTATTCAAGCAGGGTCTGTGTAGGGCAGGAAACAAGACCTAGGGCTTTGCCCTCACACCAGACAGCACACCTACTCCATCTGAAAGAGTAACACCACTTAGTGGAATCTTTCCTGGAAGCCAGCAAGAACCAGGAGACACCTTCTGACAGACCAAAAGAAGCAAATTCTAGGTTCTCAACATTCAGGCTGTGAGGGCCAGAGACTGAAGGTAGTTCTCGGTGATGAGTCGGAAAACATTCCAATTTCCATGGCTCTTCAGTGGATAACTCCAGAAGAAGAGGGATCCAGATCTGTTGTGGCCAGTAAGGTGTGATTAAGATCATGGTTCCGTGGTCTTGCTTCAGTTTCAGGAAAGCCTTCCCCACTAGAGGAATGGGAGGATACGCACACAGAAGACCTGTCCCCCAACGCATGAGGAAAGAATCTGAGGCTAATCTGTAATAAGCCTCAGGTCTGGAACAGAGCTGAGGGACTTTGTGATTCAGTTGAATGGCAAAGAGATCCACCAAGGGCGTCCCCCATGCTTGGAACATCTCGCAGACAACTCCCATGTTGAGGGCCCACTCGTGTGGTTGCATAACCCTGTTCAGCCTGTCGGCCAGACTGTTGTTTCTGCCTGCCAGATAAGTGGCCCGAAAGAACATGCTGTGCTGGTGAGCCCAGTACCACATGCAGATGGTCTCTGACACAGAGGGCGTGATCTGGTTCCTCCCTGCTTGTTGGGGCAATACATTGCAACCTGGTTGTCTGTTTGAATGAACACAATTTAGTTGGACAACCAATCTCTGAGATCCTTTAGGGTGTTCCAGATCATCCGGAGCTCCAGAAGATTGATCTGAAGACCTGCTTCCCGAAGGGACAAGGATCCCTATGAGTGAGTCCATCTCTAAATGAGCTCCCCAACCGAGGAGAAATTCATCTGTTGTTGGTATATTTTCAGGCTGAGGAATTTGGAATGGTAGTCCCAGAGTCAAATTGGATCTAATGGTCCACCAGAACAGAGAGTGAACTAGCTCTGTAGACACTCTGATGACATCTACTAGATCTCCCGTAGCTTGGCACCACTGGGATGCTAAGGTCCATTGGGTGGATATCCTGTGAAGGTGTGTCATGGGTGTCACAAACTGTGGAAGCCATGTGGCCCAACAACCTCAACATCTGCCGAGTTGTGACCTGCTGCAAGGTTTGAACCTGAGAAGCCAAGCGACTAGAGTGTCTGCTCTCGGCCCTAAGAGAAAAGCTCGAACCTGTTGTGTATTGAGCAGGGCTCCAATAAATTCCAATTGTTAAGCAGGATGAAGATGGAACTTGGGGGTAGTTTATAATGAATCCTAGTAGCTCCAGCACCCGAATAGTCCTCCGCATGGACTCCCAAGCACCATCCTCTCTCGTGCTCTTCACCAGTCAATCATCGAGGTAGGGAACTCATGGACTCCCAGTCTGCATAGCGAAAGTTTGGCTATCACTAGACATTTGGTGAAGCCCTGGGAGCTGATGTGAGGCCAAAGGGCAACATGCAGTACTGGTAGTGATGTGTTCCCACCTGAAATATATATGCATCCTTTAATTCCAGGGAGCATAGCCAATCGTTCTGCTAAATCATGGTTAGAAGGGTGCCCAGGGAAATCATCCTGAACTTTTCTTTGACCAGGATTTGTTCAGGGCCCTTAGGTCTAGGATGGGATGCATCCCCCCCATCTTCTTTTGCACAAGAAAGTACCTGGAATAGAATCCTTGCCCTTCCTCCCATGGTGGAACAGGCTCAAGTGCATGGGCCTTCAAAAGGGCGGAGAGTTCCTCTGCAAGTAACTGCTTATGCTGAAAGCTGAAGTAATGAGCTCTTGGCTGGCAATTTGGAGGCTTTTGAAGCCAATTGATGGTGTATCTGAGGCAGAATATTTGAAGAACCCAACAGTTAGAGGTTACCAGGTGCCACTTCGTAGAAAAACTTCAGCCTCTCCCAACTGGCAAGTTGTCCAGGATGGACATTTTTACAGCGGTTATGCTCTACTGGAGCCAGTCAAAACCTTGTCCCTTGCTTCAACTGGGAAGCAGCAGGGGCCTTAGGTGCACGCTGTTGACGAGAACGAGAGTACTGGGGCTGAGCCTGAACAGGCTGATGAGAAGAGGTGGCGTATCTACATCTCTGTGGGTAGTAGGTACCCCTCCTAGACTTGCCAAAAAGACCTCCTAGATGAGGAGGCTGATGCAGAAGGGGCCTGGCGGGAGAGAGAAGAGATGATATCAGTGTGTTTTTTTTATTTGGTTAGCGACCACTTGAAATTTCTCTCCAAAAAGGTTATCCCCCAGCATGGGGCATCCACCAACCTCTACTGAACCAACTGTTCCAAGTCAGAAACACGCAGCCATAAGAGTATGCGCATTGCTATATCTGCACATAGATCCTGGATGCCACATCAAAGGTGTCATAGGCGCCCTTGGCCAAGAACTTACGACATGCCTTCTGTTGCTTGACTAACTGGTATACCTACCTAGCCTGCTCCGGTGGGAGACAGTCCACCAAGTCCAACAACTTGTGCACCAAGTAAAGAGCTGGTACGATTGTATACGGGACACGAGCATTGAGACCTGGAACATTGTCCTCCCCCCAAAAAAAAAAAAGAATCCAAGGTCCTAGCTTCTCTGTCTGGGGGTGCTGAGGTATAGTCTCTAGAACTCTTGGCTCTCTTGGGAGTGGACTCCACCACCATGGAACTGTGAGGCAACTGGGGCCTATCAAAACAGGTGTGCTGTGGATCCAATACATTGCGTCGATCTTCTTAGGCAGGGCAAGGACCAACAGAGGGGACTCCCAGTTCCTATCGAGGACTTCCTTGAGCACCTCTTGGAGAGGGACAGTCACAGCCTCCCTAGGAGCAGACTTGTAGTCCAGGATTTTGAATATCTTAGCACTGGGCTCGTCCTCCACTTCCAAAGTGGAATAGCCTCAGCCATTTCCTTTACAAAAGAGGGGAACGAAAGGCTCTCCAGAGGAGACTTTCTCCTTTCAAGTGGAGGAGAGGGTTCAGAGGGAATTCCATAGGACTCATCTGAGGAAAAATACCTTGGATCCTTCTCCGACTCCCATGAGCGTTCCTCGTCAGTATCAGATAGAAACGCCTCATGGAAGGGCTCGACATTGAGAAGCAATGTCCACAAGAGGGGCATCGAGAAACCGGCTCCCTTCTTGACTTCGGCAAAGTTTCCTCCACCGACGTTGAGGGGGGTACCAGCATAGGTGGTAGTCGAAACCGGGGCTGCATGTGGCGCTGAAGGCCACACTGCAAGCTTATGGCCAAGAGAGGCTGCATCAGGCAGAAGGCAGGCGCAAGCACCCCCGATACTGCTGCACACTGCTGCAAAAGACCATCCAGCAGCTCAGGGAGCAAGGCCTGGAGATGCTCATCGAGGGCTGACACCGTGAAAACTTGGAGTGTCAGCTCCAAGACAGGCTGCAGAACTGACAGAGCCGAGATGGGAGTCGGGTCCTGGCTACTTGGAGACAGATGCATAGGTACCTCCTGAATAGAGGGGGCGCGATTCTCCCATTGCTGACGCTTCTCAGGTGCCGAATTCCTCAACGCCCCAGAGCTCCTGATACCATGTGTCGAGCATGATTGATGCCGATGCTTCTTTGCCTTTGCCCAAAGCTCAGCGTCAAGATTGCTTGGTGCCGACGAGGACGACGTGAATCCTCACATCACCTTTGGGTCAGGTCTGACTCTGGCCGGTCCCAGGGGCTCTGTCCAGTAGTCGGCATCAAGACAGGAGGATATCCACCTGACGCACTATTACTCCCAGTGTCTATGGGTCTCAAAGCAGCCATATGGACCGATGCTCCCGATGCAGTCTTCAACGCCGCAACCTCAATGCCAACGTCGAAGATTCGGACCTGGCTCCAAAAATCTTCTCACGTTGAGCCTCTCTGAACACCTGAGTCCTCTTCTTCATCCGAAGGCAAAGGACACAGTTGGCAGGGCCATGGTCTTGCCCTAAGCACTGAAGACACCAAGAATGGGTGTCTTTGTCGGAGATCATCCGATTGCACCGGGAACAGTGCTTAAAGCCACTGGGAGCTTTAGTGGACACGGAAGGAAAAACTTACAAAGTCAAATCAAAAGACGCAATGGTGCCTGAAAAAAGGGGCAAGGTATCACGAAAAAAATCACAGGAAAGACCCGACTGGAGCCTATGCCTAAATGCAACCTAAGACACGGAAAATAAAGGAATCTTAAAAACAGACAAAAAGAACTAAAAGTATACGGGAAGAGAAGGGGACAAAGGCCTAACAAGGCACAGCGAAAAATCACAAGAAAAGCTGCTCTTCCAAACCGGGAATGAAGAGAAACTACAGAAGCAGTCTTTTCCTCACCGCAGTAGAAAAACAACTGCGGTAACCGTGCCCTCGCTGCAGGCAGGAAGGAGCATAGTGGAGCATGTCTCACACTCTACAAAGCTCTGTAAAGCTTGTTATAAGCTCCGGATCAGGCAACGTGGCGCTGTGTTACCTACTTATGAGAATAAATGGCCTGCTTGTCCTCGGAGAATCAAATTTACTTTCATACTTAACATTTTCTCTTACATAACTGTACAAAGAGTATGTACCACTATGGTAAAAAAATGGTAATAGTAACCAAGATTATCTACTTTTACAGTCATTTCAAAGCATGCGGTTTGAACTGAGAAAATTAATGACAGAGAAATATACATCTCTACTGAAACTAAGTTAAAGACATTCATACGAGTCATTCTTGTGGCTTTTCATCCATTTTTTCTCCTGGGGGGGGGGGGTGGATGGAGAAGCTTAGTAAATAAGGCCCTTAATGTTGGCATTTACACAATGAACACAATAGGTGTAATTTTATTTTATTTAATTTTTTTATGAATTTTCTACATTTACATTCATGCCATTACACAAATATATGAAATTCTGAAAATACCAAATCATTTTTCCCACTTTGGAAAAAATTAAAGAGAAAAAAAAAACATAGGAAATTTTTTTCTATTATTTTTTGTCCACAATGTAGTGATCCAAGTACTAGGAAATATATTTTAAAACAAACATTACTACATTAATCTAGGAGCAGAAGGAATTCTGGAATACACAGCCGAGCAACATAGCAATCTGGGATGGCCCCAACTTATTCTTTACTATTAACAAATTCCAATAATTTCCCAGGTGTGAAAAAAACATAATTTGTGGAATTCAAAGAGACGATACATCTGCAAGGAAGTTCCTCCTAATTTAAGAATTCTTGGTTTTAATGCCAAAAATTTTTTTTTTCTTTTTTGAGTGTCACTTGAAAAATCCGGAAACATCTGAATCTTTGATCCTAGGAAAAGGGCATGAGTGTAGTTTTATAAGTGTTTTATGCACAGAAATGGGTATTTTTATGCCCAGGGCAGGCATGCATGCATAAAAGTATGCACTGTTGTTACATGGCATATAATTTTACACTGTACAAAGGAAGCCCCATCCTTGATGGTGGAGGTTAGGTAGAGTTATGAGATATGCACGTATCTCTGTAAACTTCAGAGCAAAAGCTATGACTATTTCAGAGCAGATATAACTTTGGCCAAGGGCTTCTGGGGAGTCAATTTTATAAAGGCAAACAACATATATATTATTTTTGTAAAACAGGAGCAACATATGCACCTGTTCATAGATTAGGTGCCCCTTTATTTTTTTTTTTAGCCTTCTATAGGGACAGTTTTCAATAACCATTTTCTGCATGAAAACATGTTTTACAAGGAAACAAGCAGGCAGGTGACTCACAAGATCCAGCACAGAATAACAAAAAGAAGCAAATTGCCAAAAAGCTTTCATAAAAAGTTAAATTTATTCACCACAAAATCTTAAATGTATGAGCCCGACATGACCACATTTTGCCCCCCCTAAAGAGCTGCATCAGGGACTTGATATACCAACCCAGTGGTGTAGTTTAAACAATTCCACCTATTGGACCTGAAACAGCATCTTTCTTGAGAAACAGCAGCAGCACTTCGTTGGAGGTTGGAGCTAGGAAAAGTATTTAATAAAAGAAAATGGAGTACCTGGAGAAGGCAGGTAGCCATGAAAGAGAACACTGCCACATGATGAGCGCTCTAGTTCTTCACATAACAATAGTCTTCTCACTTTAGGAACATAAATAAGTACAATTTTAACATACAAAATGCCCGACAGAATATCCCCAACTGTAGGGAATTTTATTTACATAGAATTTTCCTATTAGGGGAAACCACTTAGAAAGATCAAGATATGACAATTTATATGTATTGTTACCAGGGCTGTTCACTGATTCAAATTTTTAATCACATGACTGACCACGATTAACATTTTTAATCGCGTGATTAATCGCAAAAATGGGCTTATTTTTGAAAGAGAAGGCCCATCTTTCGACACAAATTAGAAGATGGGCGTCCTTCTCACAGAAACGTCCAAATCGGTATAATCGAAAGCTGATTTTCGACGTCCCCAACTGCACTCTGTTGCAGGGACGGCCAAAGTTCAATGGGGCGTGTCAGAGGCGGGACTTGAGCGTGCCTAACACGCAGACGTCCTTGACCCATAATCGAAAAAAGGACGTCCCTGACGAGTACGTGGACGTTTTCACCCAGACCTGTTTTTCTTATGACTAAAGCACAAAAAGGTGCCCAAAATGACCAGATGACCACCGGAAAGCTTCGGGGATGACCTCCTGTTACTCCTCCAGTTGTCACTAACCCCCTCCCACCCTCAAAAAACATCTTTCAAAATATTTTGTGCCAGACTCTATGCCAGCTTCAGATGTCATACTCAGGTCCGTGACAGCAGTATGCAGGTCCCTGGAGCAGTTTTAGTGGGTACAGTGCACTTCAGACAGGCAGACCCAGCCCCATCCCCCCCCACCTGTTACATTTGTGGAGGAAACAGCGAGCTCTCCAAAACCCACCACAAACCCACATCTAGGTGCCCCCCTTCACCCGTAAAGGCTATGGTAGTGGTGTACAGTTGGGGTAGTGGGTTTCGGGGGGCTCAGTACACAAGGTAAGGGAGCTATGTTTCTGGGAGCAATTTATGAAGTCCACTGCAGTGCCCCCTAGGGTGCTCGGCTGGTGTCCTGGCATGTCAGGGGAACCAGTCACTGCAAATGCTGGCTCCCCCCATGACCAAATGGCCTGCATTTGGTCATTTCTGAGATGGACATCCTTGGTTTTGAAAATCGCCGAAAATCAGAAAAGTCCATGTCTAGGGACAACCAAATTTAAGGATTTGGATGTCCCTGATGGTATTTTCGAAACGAAAGATGGACGTCCGTCTTGTTTCGAAAATACGAGTTTCCCCACCTCTAGATCACGACGTTTTGTGAGGACCTCCAAATCAAAACTTGGACGTCTCTGTCGAAAATGCCCCTCAAAGTGTTCTCCTCACATTTTCACCTGTATAGTGCAAAATATGGACTGCAGATGTCAATTCTCAAAACTGACATTTTGTACTTCAATTACTAAACTGAAAATAAAATAATTTCTCTTACCTTTGTTGTCCAGTGATTTTATTTTTCTAACCATCTTTGTCTCTGGTTCTGTTCCTCTGTCTGTGCTATGAACTTATTTTGAGGGCCTCCTCTCTCCTATTACTTTTCCCTGCTCCTCTCTTCTTCATTTCTTCCCCTATAACATCTTTCACATTCATTTTTCTGCCATTTTTCTTCCTCCTTATATCTGTCTTGTTTCTACTCCTTCCCTTCCCTTTCACCCATGGTCACCATCTTCTCTCTACTACTACTACTATTTAACATTTCTAAAGCGCTACTAGGGTTACGCAGCGCTGTACAGTTAACAAAGAAGGACAGTCCCTGCTCAAAGGAGCTTACAATCTAATGGACAACATGTGAAGTCTCCTCCCCTCCATGGGCACCATCTCCTCTCTTCTATCTTTCCCTTCCTCTCTATGGGCACCATCTCATCCATCCCTCTTCTTTTCCCTTCCTCTCTATGGGCGCCATCACACTTCTCTTCCCTTCCTCTCTATAGGCAGCATCTCATCTTATTCTTTCCCTTCCTCTCCACTGGCACAATCTCATTTCCCCTCCCCCGAGGAGCTCCTGCAGCTTTTCCTCTCCAGCTGCCCCGCATTCTCTCCTACCCCTCCCCTTCACACACCACAACTTTTTCTTTTCCTTCCTACCCTCCTACATATATGTTTCTCTCCTACTGCTGGTCCTCCTCCCTCCCTGATGCTCCTGCAGCTTGTTCTCTCCTGTCGGCCACACACCCGCCTGCCGCACACCAGCAGCCTTTGCTCTGCTGGCACCATGCTCTCTGGCATCTCATCCCACCCCTGCCGCACGCGGCCCTCCACACTTGCCTTGTACACATTGCAGCATTAACCACACGCTGCTCCGCTGTTCTCTGTAACCAGAACCCTCCCTCTCTAGCATCTGACTCCTGCAGCAAGAAACTGGAAGTTTCATCAAAGAAGGCGGGATGCTAGAGAGAAGTGGAGCAGCGTGTGCTTAATGTTGCTGTGTGTGGCAAGTTCGGAGGGTGGTGGGCAGGAGAGAGCTGGGTGGCAGGAGAGAAAAGGCCACCGGTGTACATGGCGGGTAGGAGAGAACTAGAGAACAGGAGCACCAGTGAGGGAGGGAGGCAACAGTAGGAGAGAGCAGAATGGCACGATTAATCGAGTAAAATTATTTGCATGTTAAAAATGTTATAAAGCTGTAGACTGCTCAGTGAAAGAAATCATCCATTTTGGATGAACTTTTCCTTCAGTAAAATATTTCCCCACTCATGGTCAGTACAACCTTGGTAGACAACATTTTGACAGCTAAAGGGACAAAACTTTATGGCTAGCACTCCAACTCAATGACTTTATGAACAGGGACTACCAAGGTCTTTTTTTCTTGCTTACTTGTTGAGGCTTAGTTCCATCTGATTTGGGGCTGATAGTTTGCTTTCTATCCCATTTGTCAATTTTAAATATTTTTGTTTTGTCTAATAGTTGATTTGATTTTGTTTTACTTTATTTTGTTCATTTTGATTTTTCTATCTCTTTCCTTCCCTGCGGTTTCAGTTCAAAGCAGCAGCAGCAAAATATAGTGCATTCTGATCCCCCCTCAGCTCTGGAACCATGGCCCTGAAATAGTATTTACTTCTCCTAGGCCTGGGCTAATGGCAGGTATCAATTTTTAGACTCCAAGGCACATTCTATCACTTATAATAAAATATATAAAACACTGGATTATAAAATCAAAATAGTCTGTGTTTTTCATTTCCTTCTTTCCTTGTTGCCCAATGCCAACAGTAGAACAACAGCTTAAGTGCTTCGATAAAAGCAGAGCTAGAGGGGGGAGGGGGGAGGGCAGTACACAGTGAAATATACATATTTAAAACCCATTTTTATTACATTATTTTTTCTGATCTCGGATCGTGGTTCACTTAACCCCCATTATGGTGAGCTGTCTGAATGATTTGCAGGCTCTACTTCATGATGTGAAATTATTGATTTTTGGTCTCTCTCTCTCTAGAGAAGCATATAGTGCAACATGACTATTATACACAAAGGCTTTTTCACACATACTTGCCTGTGGATTTGCATAAAATGTTGCTTCTAAAATTACCCCCGCATACAAGGGCACACGGACAAGCATGTCAATACTTGTAGGCAACTGGGGTGTACTCATGTTCAGAGAGGGTCAGCGTATTGATTTATATGCAGTCATTATAAAAACGCATACATTGACAAGTATGAATGTATGCATATTTACACCAGCAAATACATGGGACTTCATTACAGTTCCCATTTCTGCAGTTTCTGTAGAGCAATTTATAAAGACACATAGGTGCCTTATAAGTGCAGTTCTATAACACAGGTGTCCACATTTATGTGGGCATTACTCATGCAATGTTTTGGATAGTAGCATTTACACACATATATACACACACATATCTGAGTAAGTGCTAGCAGCATGTCTAAGTGCTATTCCGCAAATACCTGCTTAACTTACAGAACAGGTATTTGTAAGGGGGCATACACAGGAGCACAGCATGGGTGGAACCGAGGTGAAGCGCCAACATACACCCATAACTTATAGAATACTGTAATTTACATACATCCCTGCTGCATTTACGTGACCGCACTTACAGTAGCTCTATGGCTGCTTGCTGCTATAATTTGCTATATTTCTGTCCTCCTGTTGACTTTAATATTTTTGTGCAAAAATTGACTATTCAATGAGGGTAACTATTTCAAGAACTGTACCTGAAGCTCTTCTTACTGCAGAGTTGACTGAGGTTTAATTTGGGTCCCACTATACCTGGTACGTAGTAGAATCTGTCTAAGGGAGGAGCTGCTTCCTGGAGAATTGGGAATTCCTGAGAAGCACTGCAAGCCTGAAAGCTAAGCTTTTCTGAATTTACATATTTTCTGATTTTTGTGTTTGGTTTGATTCATAGATTCTATACTGCTCTCTTACCTGTGTGTCTCTCTCTAATTTCTTCCTAGAACATTGCTGACTTTACCTCCATCTATCCTATAGAAGAAAAAAAAAAAGAAAACGTCTTTCCTCTCACTTGCAGAGTTGCTGCTATAATTTCATTCAATGCAGTATTTGTTGTGCCTTAGTCCCAAGGAGAACCATCTGGAACCGAAGAACTTGCCCCATCTGTCTCCAAATATCAGCTATGAAAGAGGAAATCAACAACCTCAAGAAGGAATTAGCAGCAATTAAGGAAATATCTAGGTCTACCCAATTCCTAGCCAATTTACCACCAGAACTGCCTCAGAGAATAAAGCAACAGAGGAATAGATGGGTCTCAGTAGGCTGATAGATTATAACCTGTGTCGCAGAGGCATTCACCCTGTCAACCTTTGCTCCTATATAATTCATTTGCTGCACTGGAACATGATGATGAACAGAAAAAAAAATACTGAGGTGGAGTCAGAAGTCCAGCAGCAAGAGGGGTGCTATCCAGTCTTTTGCATTATGATTATCTCCCAGTTGGTAAGCGGTTATACGTGTGTGCCAGATGCAAAGAGCTCCTAGCTCTTAGAGAACTGGTCCGTTCAGTAGCAGACTTGGTGGACCTGATGGAGACAGAGAGGTACACAGAGGAGACCTAGAGGAATGTTGTAGAGAAGTTCCAACTCCAGTCTGGCAGCCCCTGTGCTGCCTTGGAGAAGGGAGGTCTCCTAGAAGGAGAGCATCACTCTGGTGAAGTAGGAAATACTCCTGTAGCCAGGACCTACCCACCAGGGGATGTACTATCCTCTAGCACTGAAGATATGTCTCCAAAAACTTCAGCCCAGGAGGGAACTGTTAGAACAGCTGTTGCAGTTGGTGATTTGATCATCAGGCATATAGATAGCTGGGTGGCTAGTGGACATGAGGATTGTCTGGTGACTTGCCTGCCTGGTGAGAAGGTGGTGGACCTAACAAGTCATCTAGACAGGATCATAGATAGTGCTGGGAAGGAGCTGGCTGTCTTGGTACACATGGGTACCAATGAGACAGGAAAATGTGGGAGGGAGGTTCTAGAAGCCAAATTTAGGCTCTTAGGTAGAAAGCTGAAGTCCATATCCTCCAGGGTAGCATTTTCAGACATGTTCCTCATTCCACGCGCAGGACCCAAAACGCAGACAGAGCTCCAAAGTCTCAATGCGTGGTTGAGACAATGATGCAGGGAAGTGGGAATTAGGTATGATAGGAACTGGGAGACATTCTGGGAAAAGGGGAAACTGTTCCGAAAGGATGGGCTCCACCTTAACTGGGATGGAACCAGGCTGCTGGCGCGAACTTTTAAAAAGGAGATAGAGAAAATTTTAAACTAGAATAGGGGGGAAAGCCAACAGTCTCCCAGGAGCCCAGGGAAAATCCACTGCTTATTTCTGGGATAAGCATCATAAAATTATTGAGCTTTTCTGGGATTTTGCCAGGTATTTGTGACCTGGATTGGCCACTGTTGGAAACAGGAAACTGGGCTTGATGGACCTTTGGTCTATCCCAGTGCGACTGGTAGCGCTGTAGAACTACATTAGCAGCGTTTTTTTGTTATAAATCATATGGTGACAGTAAAATTTAAATCTGCATATTTTAGAAGACAGACAAGAGAGAGGAGATATGTTAGAGGCATTTAAATACAAGAGGCAGGCTTCTTTCAATTGAAAGGAAGCTCTGGGACAACATAAGAGACGTTGAAAGGAGGTAGATTCAGGAGTCGTCTATGGAAATATTTCTTTATGGAAGGGGTGGTAGATGTGCAAAACAGCCTATCAATGGTAGTAGTAGTACTTATGAGCGCATGGTTTGGTGTGGATTATCCTTGAAGGATACTATTGAAACAGGATATTTAAGGAATCCCAGTACAGAGGTTTCAACAATGCTGAAAGTAAACCAGGTGTGTTTAATAAGAGAGCACGATAAAGGATGCACATTATCCCCTTCAACTTCTAAACAGATTGTAGATCAAAGGAAAAAAACACAATTTGAAGTGCCTGTATATAAATACTAGAAGCCTAAAAAAAAGACGGGAGAGTTAGAACATATAGCACTAAAAGATGAGGTAGATATAATAGGCATCTCAGAGACTTGGTGGAAAGATGACAATCAACGGGACACTGTGTTAACAGGTTACAAATTGTATCGCAATGACAGAGAGGCTCAAATTGGAGGGGGGGTTGCGCTACAGTGGGGGAAATAAGTATTTGATCCCTTGCTGATTTTGTAAGTTTGCCCACTGACAAAGACATGAGCAGCCCATAATTGAAGGGTAGGTTATTGGTAACAGTGAGAGATAGCACATCACAAATTAAATCCGGAAAATCACATTGTGGAAAGTATATGAATTTATTTGCATTCTGCAGAGGGAAATAAGTATTTAATCCCTCTGGCAAACAAGACCTAATACTTGGTGGCAAAACCCTTGTTGGCAAGCACAGCGGTCAGACGTCTTCTGTAGTTGATGATGAGGTTTGCACACATGTCAGGAGGAATTTTGGTCCACTCCTCTTTGCAGATCATCTCTAAATCATTAAGAGTTCTGGGCTGTCGCTTGGCAACTCGCAGCTTCAGCTCCCTCCATAAGTTTTCAATGGGATTAAGGTCTGGTGACTGGCTAGGCCACTCCATGACCCTAATGTGCTTCTTCCTGAGCCACTCCTTTGTTGCCTTGGCTGTATGTTTTGGGTCATTGTCGTGCTGGAAGACCCAGCCACGACCCATTTTTAAGGCCCTGGCGGAGGGAAGGAAGTTGTCACTCAGAATTGTACGGTACATGGCCCCATCCATTCTCCCATTGATGCGGTGAAGTAGTCCTGTGCCCTTAGCAGAGAAACACCCCCAAAACATAACATTTCCACCTCCATGCTTGACAGTGGGGACGGTGTTCTTTGGGTCATAGGCAGCATTTCTCTTCCTCCAAACACGGCGAGTTGAGTTCATGCCAAAGAGCTCAATTTTTGTCTCATCTGACCACAGCACCTTCTCCCAATCACTCTCGGCATCATCCAGGTGTTCACTGGCAAACTTCAGACGGGCCGTCACATGTGCCTTCCGGAGCAGGGGGACCTTGCGGGCACTGCAGGATTGCAATCCGTTATGTCGTAATGTGTTACCAATGGTTTTCGTGGTGACAGTGGTCCCAGCTGCCTTGAGATCATTGACAAGTTCCCCCCTTGTAGTTGTAGGCTGATTTCTAACCTTCCTCATGATCAAGGATACCCCACGAGGTGAGATTTTGCGTGGAGCCCCAGATCTTTGTCGATTGACAGTCATTTTGTACTTCTTCCATTTTCTTACTATGGCACCAACAGTTGTCTCCTTCTCGCCCAGCGTCTTACTGATGGTTTTGTAGCCCATTCCAGCCTTGTGCAGGTGTATGATCTTGTCCCTGACATCCTTAGACAGCTCCTTGCTCTTGGCCATTTTGTAGAGGTTAGAGTCTGACTGATTCACTGAGTCTGTGGACAGGTGTCTTTCATACAGGTGACCATTGCCGACAGCTGTCTGTCATGCAGGTAACGAGTTGATTTGGAGCATCTACCTGGTCTGTAGGGGCCAGATCTCTTACTGGTTGGTGGGGGATCAAATACTTATTTCCCTCTGCAGAATGCAAATAAATTCATATACTTTCCACAATGTGATTTTCCGGATTTAATTTGTGATGTGCTATCTCTCACTGTTACCAATAACCTACCCTTCAATTATGGGCTGCTCATGTCTTTGTCAGTGGGCAAACTTACAAAATCAGCAAGGGATCAAATACTTATTTCCACCACTGTATATGTTAAAGAGGGAACTGAGTCAAATAAAATAAACATTTCACATGACACAGAATGTGTGTGGAATCATTATGGATAGAAATTCCATGTGTGAAGGGAAGGAGTATTCTTGTAGGGCTGTACTAAACATTTCACATGACACAGATAGCAGTCGGATGAAGAATTGTTTACAGAGATAAGGAAAGCTGGCAAATTGGGCAACGTTATAATAATGGGTGATTTCAATTATCCCAATATAGATTGGACAAATGTTACATCGGGGAGTGCCAGGGAGATAAAATTTCTAGATATAATAAATGACTGCTTCTTGGAGAAGCTGATCCAGGAACCGACAAGAGGGGGAGCCATTTTGAATCTGGTCTTTCTGGTGTGCAAGGCATAGTGTGAGAGGTGGCGATGTTGGGTCCCCTGGGAAACAGTAATCACATGATCAAGTCTGAGCTACAATCTGGATTAACCCGCAAAGTTAATCTACTGTAGCTGCATTTAATTTTCGAAAGGGCGACTATAATAAAATGAGGAAAATGGTTAAAAAGAAACTAAAAAGAATCGGCTGCTAAGGTTAGGACACTAAATCAGGTGTGGACGTTATTCAAAAATACCATCTTGGAAGCCCAGTCCAGATGTATGTCAACTGTCCAGCTTTGCAAAGGTGGAAAGAAGAGAAAATGTCAGCCAGCGTGGTTAAAAGGTGAAGTAAAAGAATGGAAAAAGGAATGGCCCAGCAGGAAATGAGGTGATAGTGCCTCTGTATAAGTCCCTGGCAAAATCTCATTTGGAATTTTTTGTAATTACTAGAACTACATTAGCAGCGTTTTTTTGTTATAAATCATATGGTGACAGTAAAATTTAAATCTGCATATTTTAGAAGACAGACAAGAGAGAGGAGATATGTTAGAGGCATTTAAATACAAGAGGCAGGCTTCTTTCAATTGAAAGGAAGCTCTGGGACAACATAAGAGACGTTGAAAGGAGGTAGATTCAGGAGTCGTCTATGGAAATATTTCTTTATGGAAGGGGTGGTAGATGTGCAAAACAGCCTATCAATGGTAAAGCGAAGATACTTACCTGTAGCAGGTATTCTCCGAGGACAGCAGGCTGATTGTTCTCACATGTGGGTCAACGTCCGTGTCGGCCCAGGAATCGGCAAATTTTTGCAAGCAAAAAAGTAAAGTTTTGCCAGAGTCTTCTGGCGCCCGCGCATGCGCGGACTGATTTCCCGCCCGTCGTGTGAGCACTTCTCCTCAGTTAAATCCAAAAGTATATACAGAAATAAATAACAACTCCAAAAGGGAGGTGGGCGGGTTTGTGAGAACAATCAGCCTGCTGTCCTCGGAGAATACCTGCTACAGGTATCTTCGCTTTCTCCGAGGACAAGCAGACTGTTTGTTCTCACATGTGGGGTATCCCCCTGGCAAGGAAAGCGAATGCTACATACCTGTAGAAGGTATTCTCCGAGGACAGCAGGCTGATTGTTCTCACTGATGGGTGACGTCCACGGCAGCCCCTCCAATCGGAATCTTCACTAGCAAAGTCCTTTGCTAGCCCTCGCGCGCCCGCGCGCACCGCGCATGCGCGGCCGTCTACCCGCCCGAAACCGGCTCGAGCCGGCCAGTCCAGTATGTAGCAAGACAAAACTCTGAAGGGAAGACACAACTCCAAAGGGGAGGCGGGCGGGTTTGTGAGAACAATCAGCCTGCTGTCCTCGGAGAATACCTTCTACAGGTATGTAGCATTCGCTTTCTCCGAGGACAAGCAGGCTGCTTGTTCTCACTGATGGGGTATCCCTAGCCCCCAGGCTCACTCAAAACAACAACCAAGGTCAATTGGGCCTCGCAACGGCGAGGACATAACTGAGATTGACCTAAAAAATTTACCAACTAACTGAGAGTGCAGCCTGGAACAGAACAAACAGGGCCCTCGGGGGGTGGAGTTGGATCCTAAAGCCCAAACAGGTTCTGAAGAACTGACTGCCCGAACCGACTGTCGCGTCGGGTATCCTGCTGCAGGTAGTAATGGGATGTGAATGTGTGGACAGAAGCCCACGTCGCAGCTTTGCAAATTTCTTCAATGGAGGCTGACTTCAAGTGGGCTACCGACGCAGCCATGGCTCTAACATTATGAGCCGTGACATGACCCTCAAGAGCCAGCCCCGCCTGGGCGTAAGTGAAGGAAATGCAATCTGCTAGCCAATTGGATATGGTGCGTTTCCCTACAGCCACTCCCCTCCTATTGGGGTCAAAAGAAACAAACAATTGGGCGGACTGTCTGTGGGGCTGTGTCCGCTCCAAGTAGAAGGCCAATGCTCTCTTGCAGTCCAAAGTGTGCAGCTGACGTTCAGCAGGGCAGGAATGAGGACGGGGAAAGAATGTTGGCAAGACAATTGACTGGTTCAGATGGAACTCCGACACGACCTTTGGCAGAAACAGGGTGAGTACGGAGGACTACTCTGTTGTGATGAAATTTGGTGTAAGGGGCCTGGGCTACCAGGGCTTGAAGCTCACTGACTCTACGAGCTGAAGTAACTGCCACCAAGAAAATGACCTTCCAGGTCAAGTACTTCAGATGGCAGGAATTCAGTGGCTCAAAAGGAGGTTTCATCAGCTGGGTGAGAACGACATTGAGATCCCATGACACTGTAGGAGGCTTGACAGGGGGCTTTGACAAAAGCAAACCTCTCATAAAGCGAACAACTAAAGGCTGTCCTGAGATCGGCTTACCTTCCACATGGTAATGGTATGCACTGATTGCACTAAGGTGAACTCTTACAGAGTTGGTCTTGAGACCAGACTCAGACAAGTGCAGAAGGTATTCAAGCAGGGTCTGTGTAGGACAAGAGCGAGGATCTAGGGCCTTGCTGTCACACCAGACGGCAAACCTCCTCCAATGAAAGAAGTAACTTCTCTTAGTGGAGTCTTTCCTGGAAGCAAGCAAGATGCGGGAGACACCCTCTGGCAGACCCAAAGAGGCAAAGTCTACGCCCTCAACATCCAGGCCGTGAGAGCCAGGGACCGGAGGTTGGGATGCAGAAGAGCCCCTTCGTCCTGCGTGATGAGGGTCGGAAAACACTCCAATCTCCACGGTTCTTCGGAGGATAACTCCAGAAGAAGAGGGAACCAGATCTGACGCGGCCAAAAAGGAGCAATCAGGATCATGGTGCCTCGGTCTTGCTTGAGTTTCAACAAAGTCTTCCCCACCAGAGGAATGGGAGGGTAAGCATACAGCAGGCCCTCCCCCCAATCGAGGAGGAAGGCATCCGATGCCAGTCTGCCGGTGGCCTGAAGCCTGGAACAGAACTGAGGGACTTTGTGGTTTGCTCGAGATGCGAAGAGATCCACCAAGGGGGTGCCCCACGCTTGGAAGATCTGGCGCACCACTCGGGAGTTGAGCGACCACTCGTGAGGTTGCATAATCCTGCTCAACCTGTCGGCCAGACTGTTGTTTACGCCTGCCAGATATGTGGCTTGGAGCACCATGCCGTTCCGGCGAGCCCAGGTCCACATGCTGACGGCTTCCTGACACAGGGGGCGAGATCCGGTGCCCCCCTGCTTGTTTACATAATACATGGCAACCTGGTTGTCTGTCTGAATTTGAATAATTTGGTGGGACAGCCGATCTCTGAAAGCCTTCAGAGCGTTCCAGATCGCTCGTAACTCCAGAAGATTGATCTGTAGATCGCGTTCCTGGCGGGACCAGCTTCCTTGAGTGTGGAGCCCATCGACATGAGCTCCCCATCCCAGGAGAGACGCATCCGTGGTCAGCACTTTTTGTGGCTGAGGAATTTGGAAGGGACGTCCCAGAGTCAAATTGGTTCAAATCGTCCACCAATACAGGGATTCGAGAAAACTCGTGGACAGGTGGATCACGTCCTCTAGACCCCCAGCGGCCTGATACCACTGGGAGGCTAGGGTCCATTGAGCAGATCTCATGTGAAGGCGGGCCATGGGAGTCACATGAACTGTGGAGGCCATGTGGCCCAGCAATCTCAACATCTGCCGAGCTGTGATCTGCTGGGACGCTCGCACCCGGGAGACGAGGGACAACAAGTTGTTGGCTCTCGTCTCTGGGAGATAGGCGCGAGCCGTCCGAGAATCCAGCAGAGCTCCTATGAATTCGAGGTTCTGCACTGGAAGAAGATGGGACTTTGGGTAATTTATCACAAACCCCAGTAGCTCCAGAAGGCGAATAGTCATCTGCATGGACTGCAGAGCTCCTGCCTCGGACGTGCTCTTTACCAGCCAATCGTCGAGATATGGGAACACGTGTACTCCCAGCCTGCGAAGTGCCGCTGCTACCACAGCTAGGCACTTTGTGAACACCCTGGGCGCAGAGGCGAGCCCAAAGGGTAGCACACAGTACTGGAAGTGGCGTGTGTGCCCAACTGAAATCGCAGATACTGTCTATGAGCTGGCAGTATCGGGATATGTGTGTAGGCATCCTTCAAGTCCAGAGAGCATAGCCAATCGTTTTGCTGAATCATGGGGAGAAGGGTGCCCAGGGAAAGCATCCTGAACTTTTCTTTTACGAGATATTTGTTCAGGGCCCTTAGGTCTAGGATGGGACGCATCCCCCCTGTTTTCTTTTCCACAAGGAAGTACCTGGAATAGAATCCCAGCCCTTCTTGCCCGGATGGCACGGGCTCGACCGCATTGGCGCTGAGAAGGGCGGAGAGTTCCTCTGCAAGTACCCTCTTGTGTTGGAAGCTGTAAGACTGAGCTCCCGGTGGACAATTTGGAGGTTTTGAGGTCAAATTGAGGGTGTACCCCTGCCGGACTATTTGCAGAACCCACTGATCGGAGGTTATGAGAGGCCACCTTTGGTGAAAAGCTTTCAACCTCCCTCCGACTGGCAGGTCGCCCGGCACGGACACTTGGATGTCGGCTATGCTCTGCTGGAGCCAGTCAAAAGCTCGCCCCCTGCTTTTGCTGGGGAGCCGCGGGGCCTTGCTGAGTCGCACGCTGCTGACGAGAGCGAGCGCGCTGGGGCTTAGCCTGGGCCGCAGGCTGTCGGGAAGGAGGATTGTACCTACGCTTGCCAGAAGAGTAGGGAACAGTCTTCCTTCCCCCGAAAAATCGTCTACCCATAGAGGTAGAAGCTGAAGGCTGCCGGCGGGCGAATTTGTCGAATGCGGTGTCCCGCTGGTGGAGAGACTCTACCACCTGTTCGACTTTTTCGCCAAAAATGTTGTCCGCACGGCAAGGCGAGTCCGCAATCCGCTGCTGGATTCTATTCTCCAGGTCGGCGGCACGCAGCCATGAGAGCCTGCGCATCACCACACCTTGAGCAGCGGCCCTGGACGCAACATCAAAAGTGTCATAAACTCCTCTGGCCAGGAATTTTCTGCACGCCTTCAGCTGCCTGACCACCTCCTGAAAAGGCTTGGCTTGCTCAGGGGGAAGAGCATCAACCAAGCCCGCCAACTGCCGCACATTGTTCCGCATGTGTATGCTCGTGTAGAGCTGGTAAGACTGGATCTTGGACACGAGCATAGAGGAATGGTAGGCCTTCCTCCCAAAGGAGTCTAAGGTTCTAGCGTCCTTGCCCGGGGGCGCCGAAGCATGTTCCCTAGAACTCTTAGCCTTCTTTAGGGCCAAATCCACAACTCCAGAGTCGTGAGGCAACTGAGTGCGCATCAGCTCTGGGTCCCCATGGATCCGGTACTGGGACTCGATCTTCTTGGGAATGTGGGGATTAGTTAAGGGTTTCGTCCAGTTCGCAAGCAATGTCTTTTTTAGGACATGGTGCAAGGGAACGGTGGACGCTTCCTTAGGTGGAGAAGGATAGTCCAGGAGCTCAAACATTTCAGCCCTGGGCTCGTCCTCCACAACCACCGGGAAGGGGATGGCCGTAGACATCTCCCGGACAAAGGAAGCAAAAGACAGACTCTCGGGAGGAGAAAGCTGTCTTTCAGGAGAGGGAGTGGGATCAGAAGGAAGACCCTCAGACTCCTCGTCAGAGAAATATCTAGGATCTTCCTCTTCCTCCCACGAGGCCTCACCCTCGGTGTCAGACACAAGTTCACGAACCTGTGTCTGCAACCTCGCCCTGCTCGACTCAGTGGAGCCACGTCCACGATGGGGGCGTCGAGAGGTAGACTCCCTCGCCCGCATCGGCGAAGCTCCCTCCGCCGACGTAGTCGGGGAGCCTTCCTGGGAGGTGGCCGCTGCCGGCACCGCACGCGGTACCGACGTCGGGGACCTCAACCTGGGCGATGGGCCAGCCGGCGCCACGCTCGACGGTACCGGAGGCGCAAGCACCGCCGGTACCGGAGGGGTAGGGCGCAACAGCTCTCCCAGAATCTCTGGGAGAACGGCCCGGAGGCTCTCGTTTAGAGCGGCTGCAGAGAAAGGCTGTGAGGTCGATGCAGGCGTCGACGTCAGGACCTGTTCCGGGCGAGGAGGCTGTTCCGGGCTGTCCAGAGTGGAGCGCATCGACACCTCCTGAACAGAGGGTGAGCGGTCCTCTCGGTGCCGATGCCTGCTGGGTGCCGAATCCCTCGGCGACCCAGAGCTCTCGGTGCCGACGCGGGGAGGAGACCGGTGTCGATGCTTCTTCGACTTCTTCCTAAGCATGTCACCGGAGCTCCCCGGCACCGACGAGGAGGACGTAGAATCCATCCGTCGCTTCCTCGGGGCCGAGGCCGAAGAAGGTCGGTCTCGGGGGGGCTGTACCGCAGGAGCCCTCAGGGTGGGAGGAGACCCACCCGAAGGCTCACCGCCACCAGCAGGGGAATGGACAGCCCTCACCTGCACTCCTGACGATGCACCACCGTCCGACGACATCAGCAGACGAGGTCCCGGTACCACCGGCGTCGATGCAGCTATCCGATGTCTCGGCGCCGATGCAGAGGCCCGATGCCTCGATGCACTCGATGCAAGGGCGGCCGAGGAAGATGGTCTGGACGCTGACGACGTCGATGCACTCAAAGATCCCGGTGCCGATGCCGACGAAGAGCCCGAGAACAAAACGTTCCACTGGGCTAGTCTCGCTACCTGAGTCCGCCTTTGAAGCAGGGAACACAGACTACAGTTCTGAGGGCGGTGCTCGGCCCCCAGACACTGAAGACACGACGAGTGTCGATCAGTGAGCGAGATAACCCGGGCGCACTGGGTGCACTTCTTGAAGCCGCTGGAAGGCTTCGATGTCATGGGCGGAAAAATCGCGCCGGCGAAATCAAAGTCCGAAATGACGGAAAAAGAGCACCAAAAACTTTAGAGGGAGAAAATCTCGACCGAGGCCGAAAAGAGGCCTACCCCGACGACGAAAGAAAACTTATCGGGGCCAAAAGCTGGAAATACGGGGAGGATTGAAACGGAACCCGGTGGAGGGGTTCCGGAGCACTTCCCGAGTAGAAGAAAAGCTTTTCCGAAGAAAAAACACGTTCAACAATATGGACGCGCGAGGTCGACTCTCCGGGGCTCGACACGGCGAAAATACGACCGTACCGAGTGCGGACAAAAGAAGACTGGCCGGCTCGAGCCGGTTTCGGGCGGGAAGACGGCCGCGCATGCGCGGTGCGCGCGGGCGCGCGAGGGCTAGCAAAGGACTTTGCTAGTGAAGATTCCGATTGGAGGGGCTGCCGTGGACGTCACCCATCAGTGAGAACAAGCAGCCTGCTTGTCCTCGGAGAACATCCGCTATCCGCTGCTGCACAGAATAATCAAGGTCAGAGACACGCAGCCATGAGAGTCTGCACATCACTATACCTTGAGCAGCGATCCTGGATGTCACGTCAAAAGTGTCAAAAGTACCCCTGGCCAGGAACTTGCGACACGCCTTGTGCTGCCTGACCATCTGGCGAAAAGGCACGGCCAGCTCCGTAGGGAGTGTCTCAACCAAGCTGGACAGTTGACATATCGAGTCCCGCAAGTGTACGCTCGTGAAGAGCTGGTATGACTGGATCTTGCAGCGAGCATAGCAGCCTGATACGTCTTTCTCCCATAAGAGTCAAGAGTCCTAGCTTCTCTGCCTGGGGGTGCCGAAGCATAGTCTCTAGTACTCCTGGCTCTCTTGAGGGTGGAGTCCACCACCATAGAATTGTGGGTAACTGAGACCACATCAACCCAGGTTCACCGTGGATCCGATACTGGGATTCAGCTTTTTTCGGGACCACAGGGCCAGACAGAGGGGCTGAACAGTTTCGCATAAGGACTTTCTTCAGTACCTTATGCAGAGGAACTGTCACAGCCTCTTTAGGTGGAGAAGAATAATCCAAGACCTCGAGCATCTCAATCCTGGGCTCATCCTCAACCTCCACAAGGAAGGGAATAGCCGTAACCATTTCCCGGACAAAAAAGGAAAAGGACAGACTCTCCGGTGGAGACAGTCTCCTTTCTAGTGGAGGGGAAGGATCAGAGGGAATTCCAAAGGACTCATCAGAAGAGAAGTACCTGGGATCCTCATCTGACTCCCACGAACGCTCCTACTCGGTGTTGGATAAAACCTGAGTTAAGGTGCTTCGACACTGGACCTGCCTCGACACAGAGGAACGATGTCCTCTATGGCAATATTGAGAGGTCGATGCCCTGTCCGACTGCGGTGAAGCTCCCTTCACCAATGTCGAAGGGGAGTCGACCTGGGTGGTAGCCGACGCCGATGCTGCAGGAGGCATCACGGTCGGGGACCTCACCACTGGTAAAGGGCCAGACACCACTGCAGCAGATGGTACAGAAGGCGCAAGCACCCCTGACACCGAAGCTGACTGACGTAGCAGTCTCTCCAGAAGTTCTGGAAACAAGGCCCGGATGCACTCGTCGAGAGCTGCCATCGGAGAAGGCTGCAGGGTCGGTGGGACAGGCGGTGTCAGAATCCGTAGAGGCTCGGGAGCGGGCATCGGGCTGCTAGGAGACCGACGCATCAGCACCTCCTGTATCAAAGGTGAGCGATCCTCTCGGCGCCGACACTTCTCGGGTGCCGACTCTCTCAATGTCCCGGAGCTCCCGGTACCATGCGTCCAAGGAGGACGACGACAGTGCTTCTTAGCTTTCACTCGAAGCCCGTCGAGACTCCTCGGTACCGATGAGGAGGACGTGGAATCCTCACACCTCCTCAGGCCCGGGTCCGACAAAGGCCTGTCCCGGGGGGCCTGCATAACAGGAGGCCTCAAGGCAGGTGGAGACCCACTCGACGCCTCACTACTCCCAGCACGAGTTGGTCTCATAGCAGCCATTACCTCTTTCCCCGACATCGATGCTCCCTTCAATGTCGACGCCACCGACCTCGGTACCGATGTCGAAGGACCAGACTGAGCCCCAAAATGTTTTTCACATTGCGCCTCTCGAGACATTTGGGTCCGTTTCTTCATACGAAGACACAAACTACAAGCGGCTGGGCTATGGTCAGGTTCAAGGCACTGAATACACCAGGCGTGGGTATCGGTACCTGATATAGTCTGGTTGCACCGCATACAACGCTTGAAGCCGCTGGGAGTCTTCGATGACATGGAAGGAAAAACGGCTTGGACAAACTCAAAAGACGCCATTGTGCCTAAAAATCAGAAAAAAAAAACACAAAAGAGAAAAGGGGAGAACCTGACTGTGCGGCCTAAGGCCGCTACGAAAAAGAAAAAAACTAAAGGGAAAACTACGGTAACCTTATTTTTTTTTTCTCTTGTGAAGAATAAAACAAAAAACATAAGCAAACAAAATCGTAAACAACTCTTCCTGGGCCTGAGATGAGCAGAAAACGAACGCTGCCGCACCTCAACGCGGAGAAAGAAAAACTGAGTAGTGCTCACGCGACGGGCAGGAAATAAGTCTGAGCACCAGAAGACTCTGGCTAAACTTTACTTTTTTGCTTGCAAAAATTTGCTGATTCCTGGGCCGATGCGGACGTCGACCCACAAGTGAGAATTAGCAGCCTGCTTGTCCTCGGAAAATGGAACAGACACAGATAGTATCTGAATTCAAAAAAGCATGGGAAAAATACAGAGAATCTGAGGGAGAGGAAGAGATTGTAGAGCTTAGCAGATGGTGTACATAGGCAAACTGGATAGGCTATATGATCTGCAGTCATTTTCTGTTTATGATTTTAACAAAATCCTATACTACCTCTTACATGCCTTCAGCTTTACATTTCAAAACCTAAAACATGTTGTGTGAGAAGAAACTGAGGGGGCGTCTGACCTGTATCTCAACAGAAAATTTAAGGCAGCCAAGATATTAGGTCCTCCCTTACCTCCTGAATGACAGTGAATGATACATACCTGTAGCAGGTGTTCTCCAAGGACAGCAGGCTGATTGTTCTCACGACTGGGTTGACGTCCACGGCAGCCCCCACCAACCGGAACAAAACTTCGCGGGCGGTCCCGCACGCAGGGCACGCCCACCGCGCATGCGCGGCCGTCTTCCTGCCCATGCGCAACCGTTCCCGCTCAGTTGAATGACAAGCAAAAATGATGAAACGCAACTCCAAAGGGGAGGAGGGAGGGTAGGTGAGAACAATCAGCCTGCTGTCCTTGGAGAACACCTGCTACAGGTATGTATCATTCACTTTCTCCGAGGACAAGCAGGCTGCTTGTTCTCACGACTGGGGTATCTCTAGCTCTCAGGCTCACTCAAAACAAGAACCCATGTCAATTGAACCTCGCAACGGCGAGGACATAACAGAAATTGACCTACGAAGAACAACTAACTGAGAGTGCAGCCTGACCAGAATAAATTCGGGTCCTGGAGGGTGGAGTTGGATTTACACCCCAAACAGATTCTGCAGCACCGACTGCCCGAACCGACTGTCGCGTCGGGTATCCTGCTGGAGGCAGTAATGTGATGTGAATGTGTGGACAGATGACCACGTCGCAGCCTTGCAAATCTCTTCAATAGTGGCTGACTTCAAGTGAGCCACCGACGCTGCCATGGCTCTGACACTGTGAGCCGTGACATGGCCCTCCAGATTCAGCCCAGCCTGGGCATAAGTGAAGGAAATGCAATCTGCTAGCCAATTGGAGATGGTGCGTTTCCTGACAGCGACCCCTATCCTGTTAAGGTCAAAAGAAACAAACAATTGGGCGGACTGTCTGTGGGGCTGTGTCCGCTCCAAGTAGAAGGCCAATGCTCTCTTGCAGTCCAATGTGTGCAACTGACGTTCAGCAGGGCGGGTATGCGGTCTGGGAAAGAATGTTGGCAAGACAATTGACTGGTTAAGATGGAACTCCGACACCACCTTCGGCAGGAACTTTGGGTGAGTGCGGAGCACTACTCTGTTGTGATGAAATTTGGTATACGGAGCATGAGCTACCAGGGCTTGAAGCTCACTGACCCTACGAGCTGAAGTAACTGCCACCAAGAAAATGACCTTCCAGGTCAAGTACTTCAGATGGCAGGTATTCAGTGGCTCAAAAGGAGGTTTCATCAGCTGGGTGAGGACGACGTTGAGATCCCATGACACTGCAGGAGGCTTGATAGGGGGCTTTGACAAAAGCAAGCCTCTCATGAATCGAATGACTAAAGGCTCTCCAGAGATGGCTTTACCTTCCACACGATAATGGTAAGCACTAATCGCACTAAGGTGATTCCTTACTGAGTTGGTCTTGAGGCCAGACTCTGATAATTGCAGAAGGTATTCAAGCAGGTTCTGTGCAGGGCAAGAACGAGGTTCTAGGGCCTTGCTCTCACACCAAACGACAAACCTCCTCCACTTGAAAAAGTAACTCTTTTTAGTGGAATCCTTCCTAGAGGCAAGCAAGACACCCTCAGACAGACCCAATGCAGCGAAGTCTATGCCCTCAACATCCAGGCCGTGAGAGCCAGAGACTGAAGGTTGGGGTGCAGCAACGCTCCGTCGTTCTGCGAAATGAGAGTCGGAAAACACTCCAATCTCCATGGTTCTTCAGAGGACAACTCCAGAAGAAGAGGAAACCAGATCTGACGGGGCCAAAAGGGTGCGATCAGAATCATGGTGCCGCGGTCTTGCTTGAGCTTCAGTAAGGTCTTCCCCACCAAAGGTATGGGAGGATAAGCATACAGGAGGCCGGTCCCCCAATGAAGGAGAAAGGCATCCGGCGCTAGCCTGCCGTGTGTCTGAAGTCTGGAACAGAACAGAGGCAGCTTGTGGTTGGTCTGAGAGGCGAAAAGGTCCACCGAGGGGGTGCCCCACTCTCGGAAGATCTTGCGTACCACTCTGGAATGGAGCGACCACTCGTGCGGTTGCATGACTCTGCTCAGTCTGTCGGCCAGGCTGTTGTTTACGCCTGCCAGATATGTGGCTTGGAGGAGCATGCCGAACTGGCAAGCCCAACGCCACATCCCGACGGCTTCCTGACACAGGGGGCGAGATCCGGTGCCCCCCTGCTTGTTGACGTAATACATTGCAACCTGATTGTCTGTCCGAATTTGGATAATTTGACAGGACAGCCGATCCCTGAAAGCCTTCAGTGCGTTCCAGATCGCTCGGAGCTCCAGGAGGTTGATCTGAAGATCCTTTTCCTGGAGGGACCACAGTCCCTGGGTGTAAAGCCCATCGACATGAGCTCCCCACCCCAGGCGAGATGCATCCGTCGTCAGCACCTTCGTGGGCTGTGGAATTTGGAATGGACGTCCCAGGGTCAAATTGGTCCGAATGGTCCACCAGTGCAGTGAAGTGCGGCAACTGGTGGAGAGGCGGATGACATATTCTAGATTCCCGGTGGCTTGAAACCACTGGGAAGCTAGGGTCCATTGAGCAGATCTCATGTGAAGACGAGCCATGGGAGTCACATGAACTGTAGAGGCCATATGACCCAGAAGTCTCAACATCTGCCGAGCTGTGATCTGCTGAGACGCTCTGGTCTGGGAAGCCAGGGACAGGAGGTTGTTGGCCCTCGCTTCGGGAAGGAAGGCCTGAGCCGTCTGAGTATTCAGCAGAGCTCCTATGAATTCCAGAGACTGGGCTGGCTGGAGATGGGACTTTGGGTAATTTATCACAAACCCCAGCAGCTCCAGGAGGTGAATAGTGCACTGCATGGACCGGAGAGCTCCTGCCTCCGAGGTGTTCTTGACCAGCCAATCGTCGAGATATGGGAACACGTGCACTCCCAGCCTGCGTAGATACGCCGCTACCACCACGAGGCACTTTGTAAACACCCGTGGGGCAGAGGCGAGCCCAAAGGGCAGCACACAATACTGAAAGTGCCGTGTGCCCAGGCGGAATCTGAGATACTGTCTGTGAGCTGGCAGTATCGGGATGTGAGTGTATGCGTCCTTTAAATCCAGGGAACATAGCCAATCGTTTTTCTGAATCATTGGCAGAAGGGTGCCCAAGGAAAGCATCCTGAACTTTTCATTGACCAGGAATTTGTTCAGGCCTCTCAGGTCTAGGATGGGACGCATCCCCCCTGTTTTCTTTTCCACAAGGAAGTACCTGGAATAGAATCCCTGCCCTTCCTGCCCGGGTGGTACGGGCTCGACCGCATTGGTGCTGAGAAGGGCGGAGAGTTCCTCTGCAAGTACCTGCTTGTGATGGGAGCTGAAGGATTGAGCTCCCGGAGGACAATTTGGTGGCAGGGAGGCCAAATTCAGGGCGTATCCGCACCGCACTATTTGGAGAACCCACTGGTCGGAGGTTATGAGAGGCCACCTTTAATGAAAACATTTTAACCTTCCTCCGACCGGCAGATCGTCCGGTACGGACACTTTGAGGGCGGCTATGTTCCCATGGATCCAGTCAAAAGCCCGTCCCCGGCTTTTGCTGTGGAGGCGCAGGTGGCTGCTTAGGCGCACGCTGTTGACAAGAACGAGCGAGCTGGGACTGTCCCTGTGCCTGACGAGGCCTTCGGGCCGGCTGGGTGTACCTACGCTTGGTAAAGGCA